>NW_009913310.1:770-19549 GCF_000696875.1 Nestor notabilis
CCCGTGCAGCATGCCGGGCACAGCACGGGGGACTCAGCTTGCTCCCTCCCACACATCCCGCCTGTCCATCAGCAGCTCCCGGGCTCGGGAAGACTTTCAGTCCTGTCTGTCTCCGGCTCCCTACCTGTGCCTGTTGGATCACGACAGGCTGAAACTGCCCTTGGTAGGGCACCTGTGGCAGCGTGGTCCCTTGGTGGGACAACGCCTGGCTCGGGCTGCCCTGCGGCTCTTCATCGGGCTGCCTGCGGGACACCTGCGGACAGGAGGGGGAGGAGGAAGGGGGGGGAGAAAAAAAAGCCTCCGCAGTGCCGGCAAGCCCGGCCGCGGCACCGAGGCACCTCCATGTGGCCCCGTCCCACCACTGGCCTCTCCCTCCTGCCCCGGTCCTCACCTGGCGCATCCTCTGCGCACTGGGCCTGCCCGCAGTGGGCTGGGAACAGGTGTTTGCCTCTCTACCCACAGGCATCTTCCACGCCCTTGGACGCTGACCTGCCATGGGCTTCCAGGGAAATTGCTGCCTCCTCAGGGAGGCTGCTCCTCTGGACTGGGGTACTCCAGTGCTCCCGCTTCTTATATACCCCACGGTCACCACGGGGTCACCCCCGTCACAGTGGCCTCCGGGCACATTACATCACAAAGCCCCGGTGGTCACAGTGGGGATGCCCACACCCGTGACTGGTCCTAACCAGTCCCACAGTGTCTCCACAGCAACCACCGAAGCTTGTGATGGCAGCAGCATTGTGTCCATTGCCGCTGGGCACACCAGGGCTGCTCCCAGCAGTCACAGAGTCAACCAGGTTGGAAAAGACCTTTAAGCTCATCCAGTGCAACCGCTCCCAGCACTGCCAAGGCCAACACTAAGCCATGGCACTAAGGGCTTCGTCTACACGGCGTGTGAACGCTTGCAGGGACGGTGACTCCAGCACTGCCCTGGGCAGCCTGTTGCAATGCCTGAGCACCCTTTGGAGAAGGAATTGTTCCTCATCTCCATCTAAACCTCCCCTGGTGCAGCTTGAGGGCGTTTCCTCTTGTTCTATCCCTTGTTTCTTGGGAGCAGAGACCAGCCCCCTCCTGCCTCCATCCTCCTTTCAGGTGGCTCACTCTTTTCAGAGAGCGATAAGGTCTCCCCTGAGCCTTCTCTTCTCCAGATTAAACGCCCCCAGCTCCCTCAGCCGTTCCTCATCACACTTGTGTTCCAGACCCTTTACCAGCTCCGTTGCCCTTCCATGGCCCCGCTCCAGCACCTCAATGTCTCTCTTGTGGTGGGAGCCCATGTCCGAACACAGGATTTGAGGGGTGGCCGCACCAGTGCCCAGTACAGGGGGACGATCACTGCCCTGATTCTCCTGGCCACGCTAGTGCTGATGCAGGCCAGGATGCTCCCAAGTTCAGGACCCGGCACTTTGCCTTGATGAACCTCATCCCTTTGGCCAACAATTGATTAAGCGACTCACCCAAGATGGTGTTTGGAAATGGCAGAAAGAA
This sequence comes from Nestor notabilis, assembly GCF_000696875.1. Lineage (NCBI taxonomy): Eukaryota > Metazoa > Chordata > Aves > Psittaciformes > Psittacidae > Nestor > Nestor notabilis. Next base: position 2,256 of record NW_009913310.1, read on the forward strand.
AAAAGGATCAAAGTCTGTATGAGTGTAGGTCATGAGGCAAAAGGCTCCCCCTGTTCTCCATGTAATTAGCCATATCCATCCCATTTCTCTTTGGCTGTAAAGCCTGGTTTTGGACAGTGAAGGAACACAGGTGCCCCATTGGTGTGCCCATGGCGCCTCCAGCTCTATCTCTGGAGAGACTGGATGAAGGCAAAGAGAGGATTTCACAGCTCTAGGAAAATTTCAGGGATTCCTCCAGCCGTAATGAATATACTTGCTTTACATCTGGCCATATTTGTGGAGGCAGTAACTCATCTCGGAAAAGGAAGCCGTCTTAATTTCCCCTGTGATTTGACAAGTCTCTGGGAAGGCTTCTTCTGCCTCAGCCATTAATAATGACTGCTTGCAGTGCTCCAAAAAATACACAGCTGGTGATCAGAGCCCTGCTCCCTCCTCCCCACAGCACCCAGGAAAGATGCAGTCTATGGGCAACGCCAGCAGGATTGAGGCTGGCTGTCCTGAGCCAAGATTTAGCCTTTTCACAGTATTACTAGATTAGATGAGATATTAAACTAGATATAAAAGTAGATTAGATTAGATATTAGGAAAATATTCTTAACTATGAGGGTGCTGAGGCGCTGGCACAGGGTGCCCAGAGGAGCTGTGGCTGCCCCATCCCTGGCAGTGTTCAAGGCCAGGTTGGACACAGGGGCTTGGAGCAACCTGCTCTAGTGGAAGGTGTCCCTGCCCATCCCAGCCTGTGGAACTGGATGAGCTTTAAGTTCTCTTACAACCCAAACCAGTCTGGAATTCTGTGAAAACTGACACTGAATGTTTCTGGAGATGGGGCATCTACCACCTCTCTGTGCCACTTGGTCCAGGGTTTCATCACCCTCATCATAAAAAATTTTTTCCTTCTATCTAGTCTGAATTTACCCTGGTTTAGTTTAAGATCATTACTCCTTGTCCCATCACTACAGGCCCTACTAAATCTGCAGCTGGAGCTCTGGGTCATGGTGGTCCCTAAACAGCCTGGGCTGGAACATCTTCCTCAGACTTAATCAGGAGTAATCAGCCACAAACTGAGATACATGTTGAATTTTTGAGCTCTCTGGTGGCAGCAGTTGATAATTGGCTCTCAGTCACTCTGTTCCTTCTCTCTTTCTTCCTCCTTTCCCGCCTCTCTCTTTCTTCCATGAGTACTCCTCATGGAAGGCAGCAAGAAAGTTGATATGAAATCAAATCGCTGCTCTGATTGCTGGCACAGAGTGCAGCAGACAGCGGTTCACAGACCTGCACAGAGCAGGGAAAATCCATAAAATAGATATTTATTTGTTGGTTTCTCTCAGCTCTTTTTGTTCAGTTTTGGTTTACTCCCAGTGCCTCAGAAAGGCAGAGGAGCCACCAAGGCGCTGGTTGCTGGCGTCAGACTCCAGCTCTGGATCATGCTTTGCCCTTGTTATGTGGTCAATCTGAGAAGGTTTTCTCCAGGTCTGGGGATTCTTCCCCGCTGTGTTCGCCTTCAGGAGCTGATGTTTTATTTGTCAGGGCAGATCTGTAGCAGTGTTTCAGAGCCCAGCACAGCGATGCCAGCCAAAGGGCAGCTCAAACTCTGCAGCAGGTATTGCTGGGGCTTAGCACACCCCTCCCTGCCTGGCAGACGGAAGGAGAAGCCAGGCCCCATGGTGACAGGCAGAGTTTAAGGGGTGGTTTACCCTGATGTCCAGCACCAATCCCATTTCAAAGGCAGAGGTGGGCCAGGAGAAGTATCTACTGCAGACTTGTTTGCAAGGAGCCTACAGTGCTCCTGCTGCACCCAGCAGTGATGAAGGTTAGGAGCAGCCAGTGCAGGACAGTGATGATTAACTCTATTGTTGGCCATCCCCAGGACTGATGCACTACAGACAGCTTGCAGTGTCAGTCTGTGTTGAGATGAGAGTGAGATTCAGTGCTTGAAGATAAGGAGAAATGGGATTTGACAGAGATGCTCCGAGATGTTTCTTTTTGCTGTTCCATTCAGCTGATCTTGTGTTTCTGATAAAGAAATCAAAGCTAGGCATGAGAGTATCCGATATCATTCTCCTGCACAACATGCCCCAGTTTCCCTGTCACTCTATATTCCAGTTGTTTTTACGGTGTCAGTGGCAAGCCATGAGCAGCCCACGGGGATAGGACACAGCATTACTTCACTGGTGGGTCTGATACGGGGGAGGCTTGCCAATTCTAATTTTAATATTCTATTAGTAAAGTAGTTTATTAAATTAATATTCATTCTGAAGTCCTGAATAGATCATTTTCTGAGGTTTTCACCTCTTCCTTGGTTTCTTTCACTGACTCTGTGTTTTCCCTGGCTTGCGTCCTAGTGCTTCTTTTCCTTAATTGGGTGACTGAAATATTTCAAGCAGGAGAACAATGTGTCTGTCAATTTGTAGCATGAATTTTTAGGCAGTTAATCAGTTCTGGCTGAAATTCTTTAGGGATCTGCAGACATTTTCACAAATTCCTGACAGATGTTGCCATCTGAAGAGATGATGGATAACACGAGTGCAGGTCCCTTTACCAACTGGTGTCAGTTTTTGTTTGCTGGAATCTGTGGCTCCCATTTCTTCTTGATCTGCCAGACTTTGGGATCAAACCCTGTTGCTTCTATAGTGTGTACTTTTCATTAAATGCCAGTTTTCATGCTTGTGGGAGGCTGTATAAAAACATACCAAGAGGCAGTTCCTAACTCAAGGCAGCAGAGCCGATAGGGAAAATGGGTCTGGAGCAGGATGTGACCTCCTCTGGGTGAAGGCATGGGCAAAAGCAGAGGCTCGGGGTGTTGCTGTTGCAGTGGACATCTCCTGAGTGGGGTTGGTGGCACAGTGGTCAAAAAGGCAGTTGGCAGGAATGGCACCAGTGTTGTCAACCAAGGGGGTGAAGGTGCTGCCCAGACCCAGCAGGGTCACCAGAGGAAAAGGTACTGCAGAGGGTTGGGTGCGTCCCTCTTCCCTTGCTGAAATTTGGACCAGATCCTGAGATCGAATGTGGCATGAAGGCCAAGGTACCTGGGGTCATGTTCCCATTTGGCTTTGATGCAGCAGAGCAACTCCCTGCTGCATGGCCTCACAGACAGGCTGGCAGCCCTGCCTGCCTTCCTGCTTTCCTGCCTGCCTTCGGGCCTGCCTACTTTCCTGCTTTCCTGCCTGCCACCACCAAGCATGAGCTGCCTGGCTGGGGCTCAGATGTGAACTGTGGGATACTGCCACCAACACATCTATCCTGTCCCAAGGAAAGGGGGATTGTAGTGCTTTAAGGAAAGTCTCCGGGTCCTGCAGAGCCAGAATTAAAAACTGTCATTAAGAGCCATTGTATTTAAATTAGAGCTAATCTTGGGTACAATGTGGGGAGAGGACACTGGGTGGGACTGGGGAGAAAGCTGTAATTTCCCTGCCATTGTCACTCTGCTGTCCCTGATTGCCAGGAACTGCTGCAAATCCCAGTGATTTACTGAGCTAGGCTGTAATTTGCACCATGTGTAAGGAGTTGAGTGTCAGCAGGCTCCCTGTCACCAGCCCCATCAGGGCTGTGATGGGCTCTCAGCTGGGCAAGCTGCTGTCAGCTCAGTGCAGGGAGTGGGGACAGCACTGGCCACATCCTGCCTGGGTCCAGAGCATCACGGAAGCTGTGCCAGGGGAGATTTGGTGCCTCTGATGCATGGTTTGGTTTAGTATGTAATGTGCGTGTCCTCCTGGCTTCCCTAGGACTGAGTCGGTGGCTGAGAAGATGCTGACTAATTGGTTTGCCTTCCTCCTCCACAAGTTCCTCAAGGTAAGGAGGGGTGGAGCTGAGACCCCACTGCTGCTTTGCTGTCTCACCCACCAGCCATCTCCAGGGTGAATCTGGGTTTGAAACAATTCAGTCAGACTCCAAGTCAAATGAGGGGAAACAGGGGAGGTGGAAACATGCTTCAGAGATACCTACACCCAGGGCTGCTGTTACATGGGCTGAGTCAAGCTGCCACTGCCTCCGTGCTCAGCCTTCTTCAACCTCTTTTTCAAACCTCAAATTCCCATGTAATGGAGTTTCTGTTACACCTCTTTAGTACTTGGGAGAAATTCTCACTCCCACCTCCATGCCTGGACTTCCATATTTCTTAACTTTATTTGTGGTTTTGAAAGCCTCACAGATTGTGCTTCATGGGAGTGAATGAGGAGATCAAGATCTCAAATTGCTTTTTTTTTTACAGCCATATAGATTCTGTAGAGATTTGCCAAGCCAAAGACAACATACCCATTGAGCAATGGAGCTCATGGTTTTGGCTGTCTTCCCAGGAGCTGCTGGAGGCTGAGTCTGGATTGCACATGTGCTAAAGGTTGAGTCAATGGGACTCTGAATCATGTGCAAAACCTGTTGTGCAGGCCAGGAGCCCTGGAGGAGATGCACCTTCACCTCTCTCTTAGTTTTGCTGTCTGTCTACTTGTGTAGGAATGTGCTGGAGAACCACTCTTCATGCTTTACTGTGCCATCAAGCAACAGATGGAGAAAGGCCCAATTGATGCCATCACAGGAGAAGCTCGTTACTCCCTCAGTGAGGACAAGCTGATTCGGCAGCAAATTGAATACAAGACTCTGGTGAGTGATCACTGTAGAAGCTGCTATTAAATTGCTTCTATCCTCTCTGCTTGGACATGAGCTGTTGTGACCTTTAGGCTGGTGATTAAGACACCATCGTGAAGTAGAAATGCTACCAGTGCTATAAAGCCTCCACTCAAGTCAGGTGCATCCCTAATTTGCAGGTACAAATAGCCTGAGATAAGGCTTTAAAAGCAGGGTTTGAGTGCAGCATTTTATTTCCTTGTGCACTGAGCATTGCCCTCCCTCTAGCAGGTGAAAATGGACATCACTGGACTCCTATGTCGGTAATCAAAGATATACTAGATGGAATTATGTATGCAGTGGTTTTTTTATGAGAACAGATTGTTCTGACACATGTGGTTACAGTTCTGGATGCTTATCTGAAGCCCATGACATGGTTTTCTTTCCCTTCCAGATCCTAAACTGTGTGAACCCAGATAATGAGAACAGTCCAGAGATTCCTGTGAAGGTGCTGAACTGTGATACCATCACTCAAGTCAAAGAGAAGATCCTCGATGCAGTATACAAAAACGTCCCATATTCTCAAAGACCAAGAGCTGTCGACATGGACTTGGGTAGGATCTTCCCTGCCTCATAGAAGGGGAAGATAAGAGAGATTGATTAGTGATTCCGGGTGGGTTTTGCAGGGCTTGAAAACTAGAGCTCAGGCAGCACAACACCATGTATGTTTCAGCCCAAGGAAAGCATGGGTTCTGCTCCTGCCACAGAGGTTTTGAGCTCTGTGGGAGCTCCATTAACCACAGAACAAATGATTCCTGAAGCCTCCTTCGCTGATAAGAATTTAGCTTTCTCTGGGTGCCTTTTCCTGGGAGATGGGCTTTTCTTAAAGGCTTATCTGTCTAGTAGTTACTATCTAGAAGTGGATAGAGCCTTTTAGTGTCTTTTCCGTCTCTGACCTGGTTTTTGCCTCTCCTGCAGAGTGGCGGCAGGGCCGGATAGCTCGTGTGGTCCTGCAGGATGAAGATATCACCACCAAGATCGAAGGAGATTGGAAACGCTTGAACACCTTGATGCATTATCAGGTAAGAAAGCAGCCCTAGCAGACAGCTCCCAGAACACTGCTGAGAGAGAAGAAAAGAAAAGCAGAGATTTAATTCCCAAGTATCTCGTCTAGCAAGACAGACAGGGAGGTCCCATTTGTATGATAAACCAGAAGGGTTCAATGTGCTCACGCATTAGATGGGAAAGCAACCTTGACATGGCTCTTAGAGAAACTAGCAGGGTTGAAAATTGGCTAAATTAAACACATCAGCTGTGCTAGTGAGACACAGGGAGTGTGGTGAGGGCTGAGCTGCTGCTGGAGATGCAGGGTCAGGGGAGGGGTGGATTGTGTGGCTCAGGTCTTTGCACAATGTTCTGAGACAACCAGGAGGGCAGCAGGGAAGGAAGAGGAGTCTCTGCCTTCCTTCAAAGCTTTGCAGACACAACACGAGCTGATGCAAAGTACAGGGTGCAGCAGCAGCTCGCCTCTCATACTTCTGATCGTCTTACGTGTTGGCTCTTGAGCATCATGCAAGGAGTGAAGAAGGAAAGCAGAGCAAACGCTTCAAATATAGTCACATAGGAGGGTTGATGGGGTGCTGCAGGGAGGGCAGGATGAGGCCAGGTCAAGAAAAGATGAATATCAGGAGCTAATCCTTGCTATCAAGTGACATCAAACCCCCTCAGTCCCACACCTAGTCTTCCAAGCCAAGTAATGGGAATTTTGCTGCTGAAGTCATAGAAAACAAAGCTAGACAGTGAAAGTCTAGTGGAGGGTGTCCCTGCCCATGGCAGGGGGTTGGAACTGGATAAGCTTTAAGGTCCGTTCCACCCCAAACCAATCTATGAAGATGCTCTGTTGTGCACTGGCCAGGGTGAGCAAGGTGACTTAAGAAATTGTTGCCATCTTTAGCTTTTGCATCTTGCATGCCCCAGCCTATCCTAGGCTGCCCTGGATAGGTGTGCATCTGTTGGAAAGGGCTGCTAACAGGCTGGGACAGATGGAAAGAGAGGTAACAATGGAGCTGGGGAAGCTTTGGTTAAAGAGAATCAAAGCCTGTCTGCAGCAGAGGATAACTGCATTAATTGGCACCTGTAACCTGCTACTGTCCATCACTACCTACACAGAAGTGTTCAGTATTTAATCTGGCATCTTTCCCTGTTTATACACTGTCTCAAGTCCATCAGCGTGACTCATGCTGTGTAAGTTGAATGTGAGCTAGTATTGACAGGAGCCATATCATCAAGGAGCAAGGCAGAGAGAGTGGCATAAATATGCAAAGTGCATCTAAAACAGCACCTTGAGGGTCGACTTTTCCAAGCTGCCTAAAGGATTTAAACACAGATTACCATAAAATGTCATAGGAGTAGTGCAGGTTAATTCCATTGTTTCTAAAATCTGTTTTACCTGACAGCTGCAAGGGATTAACCAATACGTGGGGAAGCAGCAAGACTTGATTATGCCTTGATCTTTAAAAGTCATCTTAAGGAAGTCACAAGTGAAGCTGTGTTTGTCTGATGCGTGTTGAATGCTAGGAGAGGGAGTGCTTTTATTTTAGTGCCTGTGGGGAAATCCAAGCCACAAGTTTACCCTTAAAATAAACAAAATCCTTGCACCACTCAAGATGCTGCAGCTATTACTGCCATTTGAATGTCAGTTTTGCTCTGGAACAAAGCACAGGTTTGCTGCCAAGCATCTGAACAGGTACCAACTGCTCATGTCCTCTCCCCTCTCTGGCCCCAGCTCTGCACAGCACAGCAGAGCTGGTTCAGGCATTAAAAAGAAGCCAAGTTCTCTGCCCTACAACAGAAATCTTGTTGAGACAGAGCTTTTGACAAAACCAAACAGATATGTTTGATTTTTCCTGGTATTCCTACCAGGCTTCTATTTTTTTTTTCTGTTTGAGTAATAGATGTTTTTATTAGGTATCAAAAATACAGATGCTCCAGGACTATAGTGTAAAACAAATACGTTTGCAAAGGCAGAACTTAGAAAAGGGTGTAAAATCATTTGAGTATCAAATGCTGCTGTCTCACTGCTTGATAGGAGTTTTACATATAAAGCAGATACAGTTCAAGCCATTGCCTAATGCCTAATACCTAAAGGGGCTACAAGAAAGCTGGAGAGGGGCTTTGGACAAGGGCCAGTAGAGACAGGACAAGGGGAATGGCTTTAACTGTCCAGAGGGGAGATTGAGATGAGCTCTGAGGCAGAAGTTCTTCCCTGTGAGGGTGCTGAGGCGCTGGCACAGGGTGCCCAGAGAAGCTGTGGCTGCCCCATCCCTGGCAGTGTTCAAGGCCAGGTTGGACCCAGGGGCTTGGAGCAACCTGCTCTAGTGGAAGATGTCCCTACCCATGGAAGGGGTTGGAACTGGATGAGCTTTAATCATAGAATTCTATGATTAAAATGAAATCTAGATTTCTCCAGCTTCTTGGAGGATTAGTGAAACTGATTTCTAAAAAGCTCCCTCTGTAGAACTCGCACCATCTTTTACTCAGAGCTGTATTGTCTGTATTCAGATCTGAAGGCAAAGTTATCTTTCGATTTTCACAAAGTAACTGGAGGTGAAACCAGCCTCCTCCTGCTCACCATGCTGTGGGCAGGGTGGTGGGGCTCTGCAGAGGGCAGTTATTTAACTACAAGAGGGTTATGACACCATTACATTGGGTTTCTACATGTTTAGGATGACAAAAAAATCCCATATACATCTGCATCAGCTGATAAAATCTGTTTTTCATGGGAAGCCTTCACATGCAAAAGCCAGATTGGATTTGGAGGGAAAGATTCATCTTTCTGTGATATTTTTGAACCACCGTATAGAATTACAGAGAGAACTGTATCCCTGCTGCTTATTTCTTCCTTTGTAAAAATAGATGTGTTAAGTTAAATAGGTGTAATTCTTTGTTATATTCTCCAGAGTTTTAAACTATGTTGTAGGGAATTGTATTCCATTTGTGTAGTATCCTTCTGCTTTCATGCCTATTAAAACTCCACGGCAGAGTCTCACCCCATGTGGATTTACTCAAGAAAAATGAAACAAGGGATATAATATCAAATGATTTACAGTGGCTCACGTAGGGTTAACTCTGAGGCAGCAGAGCATGAATACCTGTCAGCCACTGCGAGCTGGAAAGGCTGAGAGGCTAGAAAACTGCTTAAAATGAGAAATTAGAAGCGGAGAAGGAAGATTTGTGTGGGAAATGAGACCTGGGAGCTGAGGGTGGTGTGGATGTGGAGCTGGCATCCTCACTACCCCAACGCAAGCGCAGTGTTCTCCTCTGGGCTTCTGCACCACTGCTCTCCCCGCGCTGAGTTTTGGGTTTCTTGTCTTTAAGGTGTTTTGTGCAGCACGTTTCCAGCTTGGAGAAGAATTGGAATATTTATAAAGCTGTAAAAGAGCCAGGCAGCTCTTTTTAAACCCTGGCGTCCCTGGGGTTTTATGGGAATGTGGCAACAGCAGAGTGAGATGGGAAACGAGTATGTGTTACATCTGATGCTGATTTGCATGCTGGTGGGTTTTAGCTGACAAGAGCCATTCGACCCAAAATTTAGAGAGTGCTCTGTGTGTGTGGAATGTGTAATGCCTCTCCCCCAGTTAACCACAGCCCTGGTGGAAACAGATCCCAACACAGTGGCCAGGGAGCTGCTGCCTCTCTGGGAACATGCTGGGCTGCTGGTGTGCTTGGGTTTCTCCCCAGTGAAGTGGAATTGAAGTGGCAGCTAGTAAGAGCCTAAGAAAATAATATCACCTCTGATAATTTCTACCATTGAGTTAATCAATGGGATGAAGTGAGGCAGGAGCAGAAGAGAAAATAACAGAGGTGTTTGAAGTGTTTTGCTTAGGAATGTCTTACTTTTGTACTGGGAAACACAAGGTACTATTATTTCCACTATCACCAGCAATAATAATAACTCACATTTACATGAAAACCTTCATCTGAATGGAACCCAGAGCATTGAAGGTGGTGAAAATTGCTGTGTGCAGGTCACCTCACTGCAACAGATGTACAAACATCCTTCTGCTGAGAGAGCAGGGAGATGCTCGGTCAGCAAAATCCAGATGCTGCCCTGGAGCTTCCCCATGTGAAGGGACAGGGCCAAGTCCCTCACAGGACTCCTGGCAAATAGAGAATTTAGCCCCAGAAGCAATTTCTCCAGGATAAAGAGGCATTTCTTCTGTGCAGCTTCTCTAAATGATGTGTTGGCTGGACCCCAGTGGGTCTGTCACCTGTGAGATCATAGAATCACAGAAGGGTTTGTGTTGGAAGGGACCTTAAAGCCTAACCAGTTCCACCCCCCTGCCATGGGCAGGGACACCTTCCACTAGAGCAGGTTGCTCCAAGCCCCTGGGTCCAACCTGGCCTTGAACACTGCCAGGGATGGGGCAGCCACAGCTTCTCTGGGCACCCTGTGCCAGTGCCTCAGCACCCTCACAGGGAAGAGCTTCTGCCCAAGAGCTCATCTCAATCTCCCCTCTGGCAGATTAAAGCCATTCCTCTTGTGACATGTGGTGCCTCCGCTCTCTGCTCCCTTGTGCTGCCGCACAGACCATGAGTTCAAAATTAAAAGACACTTGAGCCCATTCCCTTGAAACCTACAGATCCTTAATGAAGGGAAATGAGTTAAAAAACTTCCGCTGACTACTAGATTTATAGGGAGGATAAAATTAAACATGGCTACTAAAATCTGCTATAACAAAATCTTGTTAACACTAATGTTCATTTATAGTTTGACTTCCCAGAATTTAATTCCTTCTCTGGTGCAGTAGAGGGACTGAATTTAATACCCTGAAAGATGGCTTTATGACTTGCTCAACTGTAAATCAAACTTCTAAAGTTTGTAAAAATTGCTAAAATAAAAAATGGTTTAATGGGAATATTTTATGGTCCATAACGTTATTACAGCTTTTTTATTCCCTCTGCATTGTTACTTTAATTGGATCACAACAGTTCTTGAGATGCTCATTTTTATTGGATAAAACGTAATCTTAAATCAGAACGACCAAAAGCATCTTCAGTACATCTTTTGATTTATCACTCTTTTCCTTCAGTCCCTTGCTGCAGAGCTGCTGCTGACCCAGCACAGAGCCCATGCTGGGTCCTGGAGACTCACCATGACCTGGGTGTGTGCACTGAGAGCCCAGAAACCATCTGTGTCCTGGGCTGCATCCCCAGCAATGTGAGGAGCAGGTTCAGCCTGGAGAAGAGAAGGCCGGGGAGACCTTAGAGCAGCTCCGGTGCCTAAAGGGGCTACAAGAAACCTGGAGAGGGGCTTCGGACAAGGGCCTGTAGGGACAGGACAAGGGGAATGGCTTTAACTTTCTAGAGGGGAGAGTGAGATGAGCTCTTAGGCAGAAGCTCTTCCCTGTGAGGGTGCTGAGGCGCTGGCACAGGGTGCCCAGAGAAGCTGTGGCTGCCCCCTCCCTGGCAGTGTTCAAGGCCAGGTTGGAAACAGGGGCTTGGAGCAACCTGCTCTAGTGGAAGGTGTCCCTGCCCGGGGCAGGGCGGTGGAAGTGGATGAGCTTTAAGGTCCCTTCCAACCCAAACCATCATATGGCTCTATAATGCCATGACTTTCTTACCTGCGTTTGCAGGTGGTGTTCACTGTGTAGATGGTGGATCTCACTGATCTTCTGTTCTCTTCCTTTGCCTCTCCAGGTATCTGACCGCTCAGTTGTGGCTCTTGTTCCCAAGCAGACCTCCTCCTATAATATTCCTGCCTCTGCCAGTATATCCCGGACATCTATTAGTAGATATGGTAAGAAGCAGATTTCAGGGCTGGGAAATAATGGCTCATGTATGTCTGGGCATTGCTTGTGCTGCACAGCAGATTTTAGAGCCAGACTGGAGCTTGCAGCTTTGCTTGAAAACGTATTTGATGGTGCTGGTAATGAAGCTGCCTTTGTTGCAGGAGGGCAACACTTTAAGGGAATTAGATGGGGAAAAAGCAGCAGCTTCCCCTAAAGAACCACACCACGTCAGCCAAGATGAAAGTACATTCTGGTGCCAAACAGCAAGATATCCTTGTCTGCTGTGTTTTTGCAAAGGCTTTTCCATCTCTGAGCAGAGCAGCAAAAAAAAAAAGGCCAGAGAACTGAGTGAAGGGAAGAAGAAATGCCAAGCATGTGAGCAGCTATTGGAAATGTGGGGCTTGGAAGAGCCCAGGGAAAGGCTTTTGGCTCAGAGGGGCTGGATGCTACAGGAAAGCAGCTTTGTGTCTCTTGCGTGCAAGCAGGGCAACATGAGAGAAAATCCTGATTCCTTCATCTATTGCTCTATAAGTGGAGGATCCTGAATTCATAACTAACGGGTCAAAGATGGGTAATGGCAATGTTCAGGGATGTGCACACCTGGGAATTCATTATTTGCATAATAGCAGGGCTCAGCTCTTCACAGAGGGTCCCTGAAGACACTGCAGCCTTTGTAAATGTGCCTGTGAGGGGCCAGGTGTGCATTTATAGCACTAAATCCACAATAATAGTAATCATAGACTTCCATAAAAGGCAGCAGTGGCAAAATCTCCAGTGTGCTGATCTTTCATTATCTCTCATTTTACAGTGTTTTACAAACGAGAGGTCCCCAGATAAACCCCATCTCCTCCTCTTGTTTATAGCTCCCAAAATAATGTTATTGAAGGGTTCTGAGGAGCCATCCATGGGAGAATCTTAGGAAAAAATGAGGAGAAAAGGCATTTCTCCCTGTGAGGGGTTGTCCACCTGAGTGCCCAGCATTTCCTATGCTTCAGGTGATGGAAAAATCAAGGCTGGGTCACACAACCTGGGTCCTCAGTGCTCATTGATCTATGTCAGATGGAAAAGCTTTTGCAAACTACCAATATGAACTATCATTGCTCATGTGTAAGATTAATACTTCTAATTGTGCCAGCAGAATTTCAATGAGATACTTATTTACTTCCCCCATTATGTATCAGCACAGAGCTGTGTTTAAAAATAGAATTCTTAGATGCTTCCTTAGCTGTCCCCCTGTCTGTCTCCTTAATTATATCAGTTGGAGTACTCATTTATCTAAGCCTTAATCAGGGATGAAAATCTAGCTACTTTGGTAATGACTTGTGTATTTCCCTTGGCTGATTTATGATTGATCCCCTTATTCTTTATGAGGAGGGTGAGCAAGGAATTGGAGGCTAAACTTGAGCAAATGCACAAGGTTCCCAGAGAACAAAGAAATGTAGGGAGAGGAAAAATCCCAGCAGCATGCAATTGTGCCACTCAGCCTTGGGTCTCACCTTGAAGACACCATGGATGGGATCCAGGGAGGCACATTCTTTGGGAAGTTAAATAGATCTCCCATCCCTCCATGGTTCCTGAGCAATTAAGGGAAAAATCCTTTATCTGCTCCCCTTTGAGCTCTGTTTCCCTGCAGGAGGAGGACAGAGACAGGGACCACAGCTGGATGCTTGGCTGGGGTGCCGGACTGGCCTCAGGCTCTGCCACTGGTGCTCAGCTGCAGCCCTTTTTACTCTAATGAAAGCCTCAAGACCAAGAACAGAGTTTCCTCTGCTCTTTGTGCTGGTTGTGCTGGGCAGCTTGTTATTATTGATGTTAGTACTTCGGTGCTGCAGGAGCCAGTGCCCAGGATTGATGTGTGTGAGCTGTAACTTGTGGAGGAATCTTGTATGGACCCGGATTACTGAGTTCACATAAGTAAAGGGTGTGAATGGAGCAGAAAAGTCCCATGTCTGAGTGTGAAAAAAGAAAGGCTGGAATCTGAGGGACTGTATTCAGTGGTTCATGCTTTGAGGGCTGGAGCACCTCTGCTGTGAAGCCAGGCTGAGAGAACTGGTCTTGTTCAGCCTAGAGAAGAGAAGGCTCCTTAAGGGGAGACCTTAGAGCAGCTCCAGTGCCTAAAGGGGCTACAAGAAACCTGGAGAGGGGCTTTGGACAAGGGCCTGTAGGGACAGGACAAGGGGAATGGCTTTAACCTGCCAGAGGAGAGATTGAGATGAGCATTAAGGCAGAAGCTGTTCCCTGTGAGGGTGCTGAGGCGCTGGCACAGGGTGCCCAGAGAAGCTGTGGCTGCCCCATCCCTGGCAGTGTTCAAGGCCAGGTTGGACACAGGGGCTTGGAGCAACCTGCTCTAGTGGAAGGGGTCCTGCCCATCGCAGGGGGTTGGAACTGGTTGAGCTTTAAGGACCCTTCCAACACAAACCATTCTTTGATAAGACCAACACATATCTTTGGCAAATGCCAAATTCCCTTGATTCCTGGGTGGAATTATATTTCTTCACTCCATAAAAAAGCTGGTGCAGGTGATTCTGGCATTAGTGAGCATAGAGCTCACTAATGAGTGAGAAGAGCTCTATTCACTAATTCACTGAGAAGAGACAGGGAAATGAACAAGGGGTTTGCTTTGCACATGACTGACTTCTCCTGTTGTTCAGACTCCACCTTCCGCTACACCGGCAGCCCTGACAGCCTGCGCTCCCGGGCCCCCATGATCACCCCCGACCTGGAGAGCGGGGTCAAGGTCTGGCACTTGGTCAAAAACCATGACCACGGAGACCAGAAGGAAGGAGACCGGGGCAGTAAGATGGTGTCTGAGATCTACCTGACCAGGCTCTTAGCTACAAAGGTAACTATCTTGTGCCAGATCTCTTGGGAAGTGAATAGGGAGATTCATCTATACACACGTGCCTGTGTGGCCCCTAATGATGCTTGGGGGTGGCTGTTCGTGTTGGGCTTTCCTGGGCCCCTGGGACTGGTTGGCTTTTAGAGCAGCAACAGAAGCACACCCGAGATTTCCTCTCACTGCAATGTGGTTGCTGCAATACTTAATTTGTCTGCACAGTGTTAAAAAAACAAAGAGGTTTAGGCTGCAGATGAGGAACAATTTCCTCCCCAAAGATTGGTCAGGCATTGGAACAGGCTGCCTAGGGCAGTGGTGGAGTCACCATCTCTGCAAGTGTTCACACACCGTGTAGATGAGGTCATCAGTGACATGATTTAGTGATGGACTTGGCAGGGCTGGGGTGGAGGTTGGACTCGATGGACTTAAAGGTCTTTTCCAATCTGGTTGATTCTATGATTAGAGAGACACAGCAGTGCCTGTAAATATTTAACCAGTTTCCTTGGCCAAAGTTTTCCTGCTTTTCACTGAAGATAACACAAATTGGCTTTTGAAAGCAAAAGAAACTGTTTCAGGTTAGAAATGAAGCGTAAATGCAGCCACTAGTAGCTACAGGCTGGAGCATTCCCCCAGCGTTGGTAAAGACCCTGACCTTACTTATGCCTCGAAGTCCATGGTGGCACTTTATGAGGCTGTGCAGAGCTACTAACACCATCTGGCATCCCCCCGGCACCACCGCTGCCTGTCCCTCCTGTCACCTTTTCCCATTAGGGTACGCTGCAGAAGTTTGTGGATGACTTGTTCGAGACGCTGTTCAGCACAGTGCACCGCGGCAGCGCGCTCCCGCTCGCCATCAAGTACATGTTCGATTTCCTGGATGAGCAGGCGGATAAGCATGGCATCCATGACACAGACGTGAGACACACGTGGAAGAGCAATTGGTAAGGATGGAGGAGGAGGGTGGAGGGAGGCGCAGACCTGAGGACTGAGGAGGTATCTGTGTGCTAGAGAAAAACATGGGGAAGAACTTCAGGAAGGCTGGAAACAACCAAGTCCCATAGCTCCAAGGCATGGGATGTACTACGAAGCCATGCTGATGCTTTTCAACCAGCACCACTGCTGCTCCAGTGCCCCCATGGGAATGTGGCAGTGGGGTTTGCTCCTGGATCGTGCTGCCCCGTGTGCACGCATGAGCTGAAATCCTTGTGCAGTGCTGAACTGCAAACTCGGGTGTCTCTGGGTCCTCTGCCCAGGCTGGTGCTGGGCACTGTCCTCAGGCTGTAGATGACACACATGGACTTTGGAAATCACTGTGTTTGCAAAGTCTGCGGTGGGAAGCAGAGCTCCATGCCTGCACCATCCTGCCTGCACCACCATGAATACAGCACAGGCTGCTCAGTGCCTGCTGCATCTTCCCCATCACTTTGTGCAGCAGCTGGAGGATTAGGGCAGCAGAAGGAGGTGGCAAAGGGGAAGGAGCCAGCCCTGTGTGCCACTAGCACAGACTGCAGCCAGGTTTAGCCTCCTCCAAACAATAACAGCTCTCACGTCTCCACCACTGCTGTTATTTTAGGATTAAAAGCTCTGTGGGTTAGAAATTTAGCATGGGATAGGAAGAAAAAAAAAAGGCAGCACACATGGTTGTTCCCTGAAGACTTTGTATTTCCCCCCCCAAGTCCCTTGTGGTTTAAAAGGCCTCTAATCATCATGGCTGCAAGAGCTGGGTTGACTGCTAAGGCTGCAGGAGGCTAAAAACTATTTATTGATAGTCTAAAAGAAGGGATTATTAGGATAAAAACTAATATCACCAAAAGAAGATGAGACCTCTTAAAGCAATACAAAAGAAAGAGTCAACCAGCAGTTTGCTCTGCTAGAGCCATCAGACCACAGAGCCCTGGTCCTTCCCTCTGCCCCAGGGCATGGGAGGCTCAAGAGAAGGGCAGAAATTTGGTCTCTGCACTAACAGCTCTGCTGAGCACTTTGGTTCTCTGCAGCATTCCCAAATGGGAATTTTAGTGGGGAGATGGGAGAGGGTTTATGCCACAGGACCAGATAAAAGCAAATGGCTTGGAAAGGAGAGCTGGGGGTCAGTAGAACTGGTGCTGCTGGGGATGTGACTGAGCTGCTTGCCTGCAGTGCAGCAAGAGTTAAGTCTTCCGTGCAGCTAGCTGGATAGATGGAGAGAGCTGAGACTTGAAAGGTAATAGAAAGCAGCAGCTGTTTTTTTGATCCTGCTATACAGGCAAAGAAAAAAGGAATAATAATTCCCCTTTGATTGCAAAGGCCTCGGGATTTGGGGACAAAGCCTCTGATGCCTGCTGCAACCGCTCACAGATGATGGACTGTGGAGTAGCCAGGCAGCAGCTCAGCTCTGCCATAGGCTTCTGCTCTAACGAACTCAGTTTAATGGGCTCCTGGTGGAACTGCTCATCCAGCACCACCAAACGTTGCCCAGCTCTGCCCTGGTACAGGCAGCCTGCCCTCAGCACCCAGCTCTCATCTCTTCCACCTTTCTGTCCAGGACCAGACCCCAGCATGCTCCCAGGGCACACAGGGCAGTAGTGTCCAGCCCAGGCATAGCATGACCTATCACAAGCAATCTGGGCAGCACTAGGCTAACTGGTGTTGATGGGCCTGGCCCAGCTCTTACCCGGATTACTGTTGCTTCCCACCATTCATATTCTGCTTGGGAACACAAACTGCAGCATGTCTCCTTTCCTGGTCTTTGTCTTAGAATTTAATTTGGTTTCTTGACAGCTTGCCTCTCCGATTCTGGGTGAACGTCATCAAAAACCCCCAGTTTGTGTTTGATATCCACAAAGGCAGCATCACAGATGCCTGCCTC
Source organism: Nestor notabilis (assembly GCF_000696875.1). Classification (NCBI taxonomy): domain Eukaryota; kingdom Metazoa; phylum Chordata; class Aves; order Psittaciformes; family Psittacidae; genus Nestor; species Nestor notabilis. The sequence continues at coordinate 19,285 of NW_009913310.1, forward strand.
TCTGTTGTGGCTCAGACATTCATGGATTCCTGCTCCACCTCGGAGCACCGCCTGGGCAAAGATTCCCCTTCCAACAAGCTGCTGTATGCCAAGGACATCCCTAGCTACAAGAGCTGGGTGGAGAGGTGAGCAGCGGAATATGGGGAGAAGCAGCTTTGCTCTTGGTAGCCGATGATGCACAGGGTAGCTCTTGCCATAGAATCACAGAACAGTTTGGGTTGGAAGGGACCTTAAAGCTGATCTAGTTCCACGGCACCTTCCACGA
>NW_009913310.1:19580-22300 GCF_000696875.1 Nestor notabilis
TGTCCAACCTGGCCTTGAACACTGCCAGGGATGGGGCAGCCACAGCTTCTCTGGGCACCCTGTGCCAGCACCTCGGCACCCCCACAGGGAGGAGCTTCTGCCTAAGAGCTCATCTCAATTTTCCTCTGGCAGGTTAAAGCCATTCCCCTTGTCCTGTCCCTACAGGCCCTTGTCCAAAGCCCCTCTGCAGCTTTCTTGTCAGCCGCTTTAGGTACTGGAACCTCTTACAGATGAGGATCCTGTTTTGCTAGGTGTAAGCATAAAACAAAGTGATGTCCTTCTCCCTCCAAAGCTTAGTTTAAATCCCAAGAAGAGGGACAGTTCGTGTTTCCCATGGCCTCAGCTTTTCTTTCCCACAGGTATTATGCAGATATTGCCAAGCTCCCTGCCATCAGTGACCAGGACATGAACGCCTACCTCGCCGAGCAGTCGCGCCTGCACGCTGTTGAGTTTAACATGCTGAGTGCACTCAACGAGATCTACTCCTACGTCAGCAAGTACAGCGAGGAGGTGGGTGTCCCCCAGGGTGGGCACAGAGGTGATGCTGCCCCATTGCACACACAGCATGGGAGAGGAGCCGCGTTTCTGTGCGGTACTGGAATGTGCAACAATCCTGCTTGCTCCTTCCTCTTTGTCCTTGATGCAACACAGCCATAGCTAGCACCGCTGCTGTCCTGCTCTGTTCATGAATATAGAGATTCAGGTCCTGGCCGTGCCTGTAGCATGCTTTCCATAAGGATTGGGAGTTAAAATATTGTGGGAGCAACTGGGTTCCTCAGCCTTGGCATACACCCAGTGCAGCCCACTCCTAAATGCAGTGGAAAATTGTCATGACCCAGTGAAGTTCCCCAGAAACATCCCCATCTTTTGGGAACAGCATGGTACAAATCCTATGTTGCAGTGACGCAGACTCCTGTTTGCAAAGAATCGCTGTCAGTGTGAGCTCCTTTAATGAATGCATCACTTGAAACCAAGTTCTCACCATCTGTTCCACCCCTTCATTTCAGCATAAGAAGAACCTATTTTGTCATTACATTCGTTAAAAGGAAGGGGTTTGTCATTTAATTGCATGGATGCATTTGTAATACAATGCCACTCGATGAGCGTTTAAAAATCTCATCACTTTCCTGCTAAATGAGACAAGAAATGTGGAGTCCAAGGTACAAGAGTGGGAATGATGGGTGTGCATGATAACATGCACCGAGCAGTCCAACAAATGGGTGGGCACAGCTGCGGTGAAGCGCTCGTCGCATTGCTTTGCCACTTGTTATTTAAGTTTCACACATCCCCATTTCAAGTTGCTCATATCTTGCTGCCCACCCACCTCCAGCTCCCCCTCTCACACACTGACTTCTTTCTCTTGTTTTTTTTTTCCTCTCCCTTTTTCTGTACCAGCTTATTGGGGCTCTGGAGCAGGATGAACAGGCACGTAGGCAGCGTCTGGCATACAAAGTAGAGCAACTCATTGGTGCCATGTCTATTGAGAGCTGAAGAAAGGTTGCGGTGCTCGTGGGCAGCAAAGGGCAGAGGATTGCATGGACTCTCGGGAATTCAGAGGGAGAACAAGCAAGGAAGGCACTGGACACATATAAATACCAAGGCTCTTCTGGAGGAAGCAGAGACAGGCCCAAGGACTGACTGTGTTCCAACTCATATAGGATCCGGTATGAAAAGGCAGGAATAGAAAAAAGACAAAGCATCTCAATCAAAGTCAAATCAAGATGGATCATTTTTTTCAAGCATACATGGAGAGAAGGAACCTGGAAAGTCTGGATGTCTCCATGACTGCTGCTTTGCATGAAGATTGTTTGATGTATATTGGAAAATAAAACTTTTATTTAAAGGGATTTTTTTTAAAAAAAGGGGAAAAAAAAGGGGAAAAAAAAGAAAAAAAAAGAGGAAGAAATAGAGCAAAAATCACAGAGGCCACAGAGAAAATCCTGGCAACAAGGAACAAGGTTCAGCTCTGACTCCTGTCCTTGAGAGACTCCTGAGGACGCAGCTCGAGCATCCTGCGAACGGACTCGTATGCCAATTGGGAAGTCTGGAGAACCAAAATGTTCTTCCTTTTGGGATCTTACAAAGAAATACGAGCACAAGTTTGCACCACATCTTTTTACATGAGTAAAACATCAGTTGAGCCAGAAAACCGTTGTGGCTGAGTAACTTAGAGGCTCTTAAAAGGAACTTTACCTGAATTGTGAAACCGTTGGATCATCCAGTCTTGAAATCCAGCTTTATCTATGTATTTATATAGTGTCAATATATATATTTTTTAAATCCCACTTTCTGTTGAACAAGGAAAGACCTGATTTTAAATGCTTTCCCCTAATCCCCCATCCCACGTTGCTGTCTGCCAACTCCTCCATGGTGATCCGGCTGCACCCTCAGCGATTGCATGGCCGTGGCCATGCCCAGTTGTCATGTTGCTAGCCCAGTTGGAGCAGAAAGGGCTGGCTGCCCTCTCCCTGTCAGGCAGGGCTCCTTGGTTGGGTTTTGGGGGAGTTTCTGGCAGCACCTCTGATTTCTTGCAGTAAAACCCAACAAACCCCCAATGTTTACAGTGAGTGATACTTGAAAAGACTCAGCGTAGTGAGATGAGATATTTCTTGCTTTTCTGTTTGACTTGCAGGGTTGATGAGCACAGCTTTGAGGTTCTCAGCCAACATTCGCAGTGTTTACTGGGGTCAGGCCCAGAATGCGTGTTTCCACTGGGAAAG
>NW_009913310.1:22320-28779 GCF_000696875.1 Nestor notabilis
TTAACCAGCACTCCACGGCCAGCTAGCGCTGCTGTCTTGTCTTTGTCTCAGCATGTCGTTGTTCTATTCAGTTCCTTGCTAGCCCCACTGGCACGTGTTCTTGTGGCCAGTGACAGGCAAATGTTTGTGAGTGTTATTTCTTTGCAAGACACCAAAGCTTATGTGTGTCCATTTGTAGAGTGCCAGGAGGGGAAGGAACGCTGTAAATATTTCTCTCTCTAATAAATACTGATCTTTGTGCAAGCTGCAGTGGGGAGGACAGGATAATGAGGGCTCATGGAAATACAAGTATTGACAGCATCAGCTTGGCAGTGGCAGCAAAATCGCTTCAGGCAAGATAGCTCGGCCCTGCCCGGGCAGTGCTGTGGCAGGCTGGGACCTTAGTTTGCAGCCAGTGTGTGTCAAAGGAAAATCCATTCTCGTATCTGTCTCCCTCCTCCACCAGAGGAGCCCAGGAGGGTCACCATGTACCAGGAGCTCCTGGCTCTTGGTCTGAAGATGCAGTCCTAAGGGGAGCCAGCAACAGGGGAAGGGAAAAGCATGTAGAGAAATACTCAGGAAGCTACTTGCTTTAATTACAGTTCAGTAAAAGCCATGTCAGGTCCAGTTGCTTTGGGTAATCCACTTCTGTGAGTTTTTCTGGGCCCTGTTAATGCTCTGGAAGAGAATACTGACGATAATGATCAGCCTTGTGCAGTAAGTTCTTGACATTTACAACAGCCTGAGCTTTGTAACTGGAAGGCTTGGATTTAGTGAGGCACAGAGAAAGCTGGAAGGAGGGACTGAGCAGCAGAGCAGGATTCATATTTCCTGTTAGAGTTCCCTTCCCAGGGATCCTTCTCTGCACAGTGAATCTGGTTTCAAAGACAGAAAATGTGCAGGTTTTCCCCCTTTTTTTTCACTGGTTTCTGTTGCTGCTATTTGCAGAGATCCAGCACACAGCTTAGGAAGGATTTCCAGATCTATGTTCTTCACTGTGGTTGTTGTTTTGGGTATTTGTATTCAGCTCATTCACCATATTTTTATGGTACTCTGAAACCCAATGAAAGCTCTTCCCAGTGGTTTCCAAACAGTTTCCAAACACTTCTAAATATTAGTCTGAATAGTTACCTCTGCAGGATTCACAAAACATGAGTACTGCCCAAAGCAAAGACCTGTCTTCTCATCGCCTGGGTGCTGGTGAATATGGGCTTGCCCAGCAGCCCAAGTCGTGGTCCTCTTTTCTTCACATCTAATTGAGAGGGTTTTGAGTAGCTGCTTTTAAACTGACTTTCTTCCTCCTCCTCCTCTCTACTTTTGGGCCAAGAGCACCCCATGAGCAAACACTTTGTCATTCCCCTCCTCCAGTATTTTCTCAGTGAGGTGCCTGACCATCCACTGGGTTCTCAGGCAGGGAGTTTGTGGGGCAATCTGAAGGTGGGTGCTGCAGTGATACTGGTGACCAGTCTCTTCTCCACATGCCTTTTGGCTGCTTATTCTCCCATGAGCAGGCAGCAAGAGAGGTGGCGCATAGGAGGTCTCCCTGCTTGAGATGTTCACATGTGGTGTGATGGGCTGCCAGGCCTGCTTGGGCATTTTGCCCCTTAGCAGCCTCTTCCATCCCCTGAATGGAACCTGGGAAAGGGCCACTGCGATTATCCTGAAAGGTAAAGATGGGGGGGAGAGACGAAAGGGGAAGAAAACCAATTTCAGAGTCCAGAGGGACTGGTTTGTGAGCAAGGCTTCAAAGAATCCAAGGTATCCAAACCTAGGGTCTGTATTCCATGAATACAGGAGAGCGCTAAGAGAAAGGGTCAACTGAGTCTGTCTTGTGTGCTGTGGGAGGAATTTGAGCAGAGGAGGAGAGGGAAAGCAGCAGGAGCACTTTGCAAACCAGGAAGCTATTACACTTTTGACTGACTTTGGAGGGAAGCAGCAGCAGCATCTCTGCTTCCATCATTTGGAAAGGCATTAGAAGGATGGCATGGGGATGGGAGAGTGCTGGCTGAAGGTGGCGTGGCCTATAAATAATCTGCTAAGTATCTACTCATGGTGGTTGACATTAATTATGAATCTTTACAGGCAATTATATGGAATGAAGCAACATATCCCCTTGGGACAGAGCGCTTGTAATGCATTGCCCTGTTTGCATCCAACTTTTCCATTACTCCTTTGGGAAGAAGAAGCTTCAGATCTCAAAATGGCACTTGCAGCAAACTGGACTCAAGTTTTGGTCAGGAGGAGGCAGTGACATTGCCTTACATGAAACCATTTCACATCCCTCTCATTGCCCCCTTCCTCCTTCAAGGCTGGTTGGTGTTTCGATTCTCTCCAGTTCACTTTTTTCAGGTATTTTGACATCAAAGTGGAAGACGTCATTTTCTGGAATCTCTCTGCCTGGTGTCACTGCTTTAATAATTCCATTTAATCTTCTGCTCATGAGCTATCAAAGAACCCACTCCAAGGGGGAGAAAGGTGCTAATCAAACTCTTCTCCACCTTGAAAGCCTTTATTAAAAACCCATATACAAGAGTCTAACTTACAGGCAAGCTTGTCTCCGCATGAGCCCCGCTGTGGAGCACTGCAGTGCTGCAGCCCGCCAAAGTTCAGAGGATGTGGATGTGAAGTGGTCCACGCTTTGCCATAAAGGATGAATTTCTGTTTAAGAGGGAGGCAGGAGAGATCAGCATGGCCGAAAGTGCTGCAGCCCCTGTGTGATGCAGCATGGACCAGCCTGCCGGATGGCGATGCCTTCCCACAGGGTCTCAGTGCTGCAACACAGTGGGGATGATGAGTGCGGCCACTCAGCGTGGTGGCAACAGGGACCTTCATCACAGCAGTGCCTTCAACACACTGTCTTAAATTCCTTATGGCCCATCCCCATGTGAGTTCTCTCTCCTTCCTTCAACTGGACTTCACCCAAAAATGTCATAATGTAGGAAGCAGTCTGGGTGGGCATGTGGAGGACAAAAGCAAGAGGGCTTAAAGCTCTGAAAGGGGTGACATTCCTGCACGCTGCTGGTTCTGAGCACCTCGGTGTAAGTTGTTCAAGTCTGCGTGGAAAGGGTCGGAGCTCTTCCCTCCTCTGGGAAACCTACAGAGAAGGCTTCCACAAGTCCCAGACAGCCACTGGGGATGAGGAGCACTGACCTGCCGCAGCCCTCACCCTGTCCCAGTGCAGCAGGTTGGCAAAGGCAGAGCAGCTCCTGGCACAGTCCCTATGATGCTCCTGTGCCTCAAGCTGGTTCCCTGGCAGCAGCCCAGCCATGTTCTTGCCTGTTGCTGGCTCTCATTCCGTTTCCAGTGCTGTCAGAGCTTAACCTGGCACTCAGCTCAGCAAACTAAATGAAACTAAACCAGACTTGACTTGAATGAGCTGGGACATCAGGGAAGCTCAAGTGTGACTGTGCCATGGGGAGAAGACAAAATGTTCAGAGGTGGATAAATAACTGGCATCAAAGAGGCATTAAAATGCCGCAAAGCTTCAGCCATCTGATTGCAGAATTGCATTTGTACCGTAAACCACAAGCCAGTAACACAGGGAGCTGTGACACTGTAAATAGTTGCATACTAGATAGAGCCAGGTGAGCAGTCCCGTCTGGTTAGTGAATGTGTCTTCAGTGAAAACATCACCTCAGCCTTCACCCAAGGCCACTCAGACCAGTGGGTTGGAGGCTGAAGGCAAAGCACTGGTGACAGCTATGGGCTCCCCCCAGCACTTAAAGTCAGGATGTTGGGGTTTGTTTTATTAGACATCTGGTGGGGAAATAATGAGGGTGAGCGCTGTGAAGAAGGTGCCGTTCAGGATCTGCTGAGCTGAGCAACCCTGAATGTGCCATTGAAACATAGGTTGATCGGGTCAGTTTTGAAGGAGTAGAGGATGGGAATCTTCAAACTGACTTTTGCCTCCTGCAGGGCTTTGTGCAAAGCCTCTGTTCACCCCAGCTTCAGGTGCAAGTGCTGTTCTGGGCAAGGCATGGCATGGAGGCATCCCAGCTCCATGGGGTACCTGCTGCTTTTCTGGCTCCTTGTGGAACCCTCTGGGTCTTCTGTACCCCAAGGAGCTTCAGTGGGTCTGGGGGCTGAGCCAGGAGTGTGAGGTGGGGAGGAGACAGCAGCATGGGACAGCAGAGACCAACTGTTTCCTTGCAGCAAAGGCAGCTCCTTGTCTGTGCCAACATCACTGCTGTGGTTGCACCAGGAGCAGCTCAAACGCAGCTCAAAGGTGTTTTGGCCGTGCTGCAAGCATGGAGGTGACTTTGTGCTTGTTCTTTCAGATCCCTGTTTGCCCCCAGCGTTGCCCATTCCTCCCCTTTCTTTGTACAAGTGGAATATAACACTGACAAAACAGACGTTCCGGCAGCGCATAAGGATGTGCTCAAAAGACCTGCAGGGTCCATCCAATTGCATGGACAATATCCCAAACTCTCTGGTCCTCCTGAGGCTGCCACATCAAAGATAAGATTTCCTGTATGGCCTTTCCTTTGAGATTTTTAATACCTCTACTTCGAATAAGCTTGGAAGTTTATGCAACAGCATCTCCATCAGATGTTCCCATCTCATGGACTGGGCAGCAGAGGTGCGCCTGCAAGAGGAGCCATTGGAGAGTAAATGAGGTGGTTTTGACCACGTTACTTCATAGCTTCAGAAAACACTGCAGTAAAATGTCCTTCTCATTGATGAGTGTTTCTGTGTTAATGGCACCTTGGGGGCCGTTACAAGTGGGAAGCAGCAAGAAGGGAATGTACAGGTACTAAAACTTCTGGAGTTGTCCCATAACGTCACAGAATGCAGAGATATCAGCCCTGGAGCAGCTTCTGATTTCTTCTTCCTCCTCCCTAAAATAATCACATGCCAGTCTTAGGGAATGCATGTATTGGCAAGAATAATGGATTGGTTTGTATCCATACCCATTCCACCATACTGTTCTCTGGCTCCTCCCTTCCCCATTATACTTGACACACTGGAGTTCTGTATTATATTTTTTTTTTTAAGATGATTGTCTGGGGTTCTTTTGGTTCTTTTTTGTTGTTTTTACAAGTGTTGTGGAAAAAAAAAACAAAACTGTAAGAAAGTTTAAGTATTTAAAAATGTTCCAAGGAAAAAGGGGGTTTTGTTATTATTCTAATATATTATTGTGTACCTATTGTAAATATGAAACACTCCTATTTTGCAAGCCAAGGACTCACTTTGTACTGTTGTTATATATAAATAAAGTTTACTGGTTAAAAAAGCCCTCCTGAGTGGCTCCTGTTCGGCCATGTGGTGTGTGGCATGTATTGTATCAGCTGAGAACGCTGCTGAGAAACATTTACTCACTGAATCACACCAGCAGTAGTGGAATTCTGGAAATAAGCCCCGTCTAGCAAAGCCAGGGGTGCAGATGGAGTCTGGGATCACCCCTGGCCTCCAGCCTTTGAGAAACAGCTTCTGCCTTTGCAGCATGGGGTTGTTTTCCTGTAGTAAATGATAAGTAAAGTGCAGTAGTTGCAGGGAGGCTCTGAGGACCATATGGGCTGCGGGAAATACTGGTAGCATCCACTCTAGTTAAGGAAGGAGCAGGCAAACCCTGTTTACAAAGCAACAGCCTGGATGAGTTCTTCCTATTTTTCCCTCCTTGAAATTATCAGTGCTTCAGGTAAAATGCATTTCCTTCCATTTCCTACATTCAAGCTAACATTTGAGCGAGCGCTGAAAGGCATCTGCTGAGTAGTAGGAATCAGCAAGTGACTTCTTCAGCAGCTGCCTGTCAACTTTAATGACCAATATGGTTGCAATTACAGCAATGAACTTTCTCTAACAGCCCAAAATTACTCTGGATGATGATAAGTGACAGAAAAATGGAGCCCCTTAAGGAACCATTAAAGAAGAAACATGGGGATCTGGAACAAGAGGTCTTACAGCTTTTTCTGAAGCATCTTAGGGGTTGGGTTCTTTTTTTTCCCCTTTCTAAATGAGGTACTAAAAAGAATAAATCTAACCCAGAAGGGGAAGGCATTGCACTGTGGATCACAGCAGGGAGTTCAGTGCTGCCCTAAGATGTAGTTTTTATACAGCCTTTTGACACTGACTTTACTTGGTTTAGTGTAGAGCTAATAGGGTGAGGGGAAGCTACTCCTATCTGAAGCTAATGCAAATATATCATGTCAGTGAGGCAGTCTGCTCCTCAGGCAGGTCATTTTATCTTATTTTCCTCAAACTGAGAGCAGAGCTTGACATGAACCTTAGGAAGGCAGCTGGGCCACATCCTGCCATCTCCTACGTTAAACCAGTAGCTTTTAACCTCGGCAGATTGATCCCATGGGCTCTCTTAGCTCTTTTACTGGGAGTCCCGTAACCATTCCAGTGCTGCACTGGGGGGTGTCAATCATTATTGAATAGAACAATAGAATCAGACTGGTTTGGGTTGAAGGGACTTTAAAGCTCCTCCAGCTCCAACCCCCTGCCACAGGCAGGGGCACCTTCCCACAGAGCAGGCGG
>NW_009913310.1:28810-49309 GCF_000696875.1 Nestor notabilis
CCTGGCCTTGAACACTGCCAGGGATGGGGCAGCCACAGCTTCTCTGGACACCCTGTGCCAGTGCCTCAGCACCCTCACAGGGATGAACTTCCTAATGTCTAATCTAAATCTCTATCACATGATTTGTGAAATTTGGGAATGAAAGAGATGATTGTTTCTCACTTGTGCCTTTGGGTTAGTCTAAATTTATACCAAGAATAAAATACGAACTGAACTGAGATTCCCAGACCTTTCCTAAGAGCTGGAGGAGAGGGGTATGGTATATTACAGGGGACCTCTAGACGTGCTGCTCTGTGCTGACTTGCTCATTGTAGTAGAGACACTGGAGGCAGGCAGCAGGATGGGTGCTGGCAGGAAGCATTTCCACTCCATGTGTAACCTCTGAGAGGTTATTGACTGCTCCAGCTCAGCAAAGGCAAAAGACATTTCAACATGAATCGACAGCATTGACCATGGGGTCATTTGAATTCATCCGCACCTTGTTAATACATCTGATATAATAAGTATACTCAATTAAAATTACATTTTGATCTGGCATGCACTTCACAGGGCTTTCTCAGCACTGACAAGGTCAAGTGATGCTTAATAGGGATTATAGAAAACACAGATGGCTTAGATCCTTCTAACATTTCCCATGTCCAACGCAGAATTGTGAAGAGCCACAGCCACACTTTGGAAGGCACCTCTGTAAGAGCAGGTTTGGACCTTACCTGGGTAAGGTTGTGGGTCCATCAGCTTTTATTTTGCCTTCTGACTAGATGGGATCACCCCGTGCTTAATCACTATCACTCTGTAAATAGTGGAAAGGATTTGACCGTCCTGGTGTTGGCTTTTCAAGCCTGGTTATCAGGGCGAGCTAATGGAGGTGACACTTTCAATTATCAAGTACAGACGTGGTGTTCATTTTAACCTGTTTAAATTCCACCATCTTTTCTCTTCTGTGAATGCTTAGCTAGAGGGTGACATATAATAGTACATAATCGGACGGTTATCTTAAACTGGCAATAATAACCACAAAAACCTCTTGCTTTTTATTCCACTAAGCATGTGTGGTCTTATTTCATTTAAGTAGCAAACTCATTTGTAATGGACATTTAGCTTAGTGTTGAGTGGATGCTTCATTGCTTCAAATGGAGTAAGTCACTAATAACCATGTTAAAACTGCTCCTCCCTAAGCCAGAACTGGTTCATGGGATGCTCAGGACCCTTCCCCATCCCTGCTATGGGGCACATCTCCCCAGATGCCAGGTCAACCTGGAACATGCAAAGTATTGATGTTGCTAGTGGGGGGCTACAGATCCAACAGCAACAAGATGAAATATAGCAAATTAATGCAGAGCTCTTCCAGAAGAGGCCTCTTGTATCTGCTCTAGTATATAGATAGATTGGTGCAGGCAAGTGTGTATAAAATAATATGGAAGTGTTATAAAACAATATAAATTACATGTACAGCCTAATACAACATGAACGTGTCTATATCTGTACCAAGACTATACCCCGGGGTTCATGTTAAACTTACAATTACAACTACTGATGCCAAAGCAAAGGATTTGTTTTTAGTTTAAAATAATACCTGTGAAAATGGAAACCACTCAGGCTTTATTGTTGCTTCATAATTAACTCCAAGGAAGGAATCTAATTACAACTGTTCAATGCTGCCCTTTGGCAAAATGTCTAAGAACAGAGAGGGAGGATGGCCAAGCTGAAGCTACTCAGGTAAAGATTAACTCCATGCTAATATTTGACAATCAAGAATGTCTCTATCAGCTCATCTGGGTATTAATGAATTGGGCTGTTCTTCTCACTTTTGATTACTGGAGGTTTATGACAGTCATTTCGCCCTTATTGCTCCTGGAAACAGACTTGTCTACGGTTTGAGCACCAGCAATAACATTTGGGGGTCATAAATAGATCCTGCTCATCCAGACTTGAAGGCAAAGTTTGGAGCTCTGTAACTGGGTCCACATGGGCTGTGCATGTGCCCTTCCTCCATGCTTCGAGCTCACCTCACACCAGCTGTTTCAGATCAGGCTGGGGTGGAAGCAGGAGGCTCTTACTGGTGTGCAATACAGAACATGGGTTTCTGCTTTGTAGCTCATTCAAAGCCAAATCAGCAATGAATTACTTTAGAATTTGGGTTACAATTGGAAAATTGCCCTTTGCCAGGGTTGCTTTGCCACCAGGACCTCCAGCCTCATAGACACAAAGCTGGAGACACCACAGGCTCCTGGTGTTCCAAAGCAGTAAGTATCCTCCATTTACTCCTGCAGTGGAGGGAATTACTCTCCCCTGTGGCTCACTCCCAGCTTTGCTGCCTTTCCATGTGAGCAACCTGCCTGCCTCTTTCCCCTCTGACAAATACTTCAGAGCTACTTCTGACCCCTTGGAGCTACTTCCCATCTCTTGGAGCTACTTCCCATGTCTTATGCAGGCGTTGGGAGATTTGTTTGTATTTTAAGAACCTCAGGAAGGCATTGCAGAAGCACCAGGACTAGAACATTCATTAGCCAAGTCCCTGCTGGGTGGCTCTGGACACACATAAGCAGTGTGCTACAGTGGCAGAGGGTGGCCTGGGAGCAACCGGGATACAGGGCAGGGATGCATGGAGGTGGCTGGCTCTGCACAGCCAGCATCATCATTCTGCTCCAGCTCTGCTGGCGGCTCAGAGAGGAGAAAGCATTTTCTCTTTTGTTAGCACTCAATTAGGCTGAGCTTTGAGGAGAAGATAGAAATGCTTAAAAGAGCTCTTTTTGCCATGTTCAGCTTCCACAAAGGGAAGTGTTGGGATGATCTCGGGGGGGGAGGAGGAGGAGAGTTTCTCTTGCACGAGATTTTTAGGCATGCTTTTGACATCCATTTGATTATTGCAGCAGGAACCTGCAATCTCTCTGAACTTGCCACAAAGGCATTGCCTCAGGCTGTACAGGAGTTTATAGACTAGGTCACAGACCTCATGCATAATTCATATGTGCTCAAATAGCATTTTAGCCTTTGACAAGCACAGGTCAGAGTGGCAGCACCCTGCCTGGGAGGGAAGTAGCTCAAGGCTAGTCATGAAGTACAGATACACCAAACAAATAGATCAAGTACCAGAAATACTCAAATCCACTTTGGGAGAGAAGTCAAAGAATTGCTCTGTGCATGGCCTGGCCTTTCTGCTTGTAAAGGTACAAACAGGAGGATTGCCCAGTACTTCCAGAAGGATTCCAGAAGCTACAAGAAATCTGGAGAGGGGCTTTTGACAAGGGTCTGTAGGGACAGGCCAAGGGGAATGGCTTTAACCTGCCAGAGGGGAGATCGAGATGAGCTCTGAGGCAGAAGCTCTTCCCTGGGAAGGCGCTGAGGTGCTGGCACAGGGTGCCCAGAGAAGCTGTGGCTGCCCCATCCCTGGCAGTGTTCAAGGCCAGGTTGGACACAGGGGCTTGGAGCAACCTGCTCTAGTGGAAGGTGTCCCTGCCTGGGGCAGGGGGTTGGGACTGGATGAGCTTTAAGGTCCCTTCAACCCAAACCAGGCTGGGATTCTATGATTTATAAGATCTACTGGCTTCGACAACGGCAGCAAAATAATGGCCCTGGTCAGCAGCTCCCTATCATGCTGGTGGGTGGGATTCACCTCTCCTGCTATAGACAAGAGAATAGAGATCAGTGCTTCTAGGAGATGAGTCCCATCCAGCTGAGCAGAATCACCCTGTGGAGATGCTGTAATTCCCTGTCTGGCTCACGAGAGCCGTATTCCTCCTGCCGGAGCAGGCGCTGGAGCAGCAGGGCACTGCTGGTGTTGGGCTGTAGGAAACACTTCCACAGTGGTCTCAGCACTGTACTAATTACAGGTCTCAAACAAACCCCTCATTTACACACACACTAATAAACTGCGTGCCTTCTGATACAGAGCTGTGCAGTGGGGAGCTCTGCAGGGAGCCCTTCCCAAGGCTTCACCTCTGCAACAGGGCAGACTCTCTCCATCTGCAGAGGAGCAGCGAGGAGCTAAAACCCAAATGCACGGGTGGGAGGATTAGCAGGTTGGTAATGGATATGGGTTGAGTAATAATCTGTGGCATGATTAATATGGATATGATTTTTGGATTAATAAGGATGCAGCAGAGCTGTCTGCACAGGTAAGATGTTTGCACACACCAGTTAGAATGAAGTGACCATTACTTTAATGCTGTGATTAAATCCACATTTAAGACACCTCATTAAATTAGAGTGTAAGAATGAATTCTTCTAACCCGCAGCAAGAAATATATTCAGGTCTAGTGGGTGAAAAATGCAAGAAGATCCCTGGAGCACCTCTGGGAATGTATTAGAGTTGCTGTGGCCAGCCCAGGCTGGCATATAACCTGCACCCAGGCATTTCATTGCTGTCTCTTTGTCCCCTTCACCCATGTCTTTGGAGCTGTCACCATCCAGCACAGCTCCTGACTGTGGTCACACAGACAGAAGTCGCTTCTCTGCAGCTCTGTCACCCCCAGTGAATCCAGTTCAGCTGCAGGATGAGTCTGTAGCAAAAGCATCTACCTACAGCACACCCCAGGCGTGGGCTTCCTGCGATGTTCTGAGCCCTGGAAACGAGAGCATCCTCCTTGCTTCAAAAAGAGGTTAAACATACAGCTGGATCCCTGACCTGTCTGCAAAGCACTGACCTGGAAGAGGAGGAGACTTTCATCTGCCTTATTACCTACCCTGCAGCTCAAAGCTACAGATCACGTCCCCCTCAATTGCCTTTCATTGCTCTCAGGATGAAAGCGGGCTTTGGCAGAGGGGATTTGAGAATGAGGGGCTGCGAATCCCTTCCTGCCTTTGATGCCCTCAGCTCTCCCACCCTGTGAGAAGTGGAGGGGACCCGTGGCCACCCCGCTCACGCATGGGCACACACACAAGTGCCCTCTGCCTGTTTGTAAACCCATCTTTTCCATTTTCTGGTTGGCTTGGCAAATCCTAGCTGCTCCTGAGCACATTTGCACAGGTTCTCATTTACATACGGCACAGTTTTAATTTCCTTCTCACCACGTGCTTCATGGATAAACCAGCTGAAACACTGCAGATGACTGGAGTGGGATGCAGGAGAACACCTGTTCCCCCTAATGGCAGAGTTTGTGGTGGCTGCTCCATGGTGGAGGGTTATGTGAGGGTTTACTCTTCACTTCTCTTTGCTTTAACTCAGTGGCTTCCCATTTACCCAGCCTGAGCCAAGGTGCTTGAGTATTAATTGATTCTTGCTGCTGAGTGAGGCTCATTAAGCAGCAGCTTAGGGGTGCGAGTGGCAGCTCACCAGGCTGTAATGAGCAGGACAAGAGGTCCAGGACTGAAACTTCTCTCCTCCAGCATCTGTTATCACAATTACAGCCCCCAAAACACAGCAACAGCCACCGAGTGCACACACACAGACACAATAGAGCCTTATTAAAACAAACGGCTCTCGCCAACGCTTCCCATTTAGGGAGCTCAGCACCCTGCAGCTGGGTTAATTATCACCGTTCGGAGAGCGCAGCCTCCCCAAACCCCGGGGTACCGGAACCTCGGAAGGGGCTTGGCCGGGTTTCCCCGCGGGGGCAACGGGCAGAGTAATTAGCATTCTATAGTGATTAATACGCTACAATTTGTGCATATGGTGTAATTAGGGGGGGGTAATTTATGCACGCAGTTGATGGGAGCCGAGCCGGCGTGACCCAGTCCGGCGTTACCAGGATGAGGAGGGACTCGGTGTCGGGTGTTGTTAACTCGAGGTAATGCGGGGATGCCGGAGAAGCAAAGCGGGAAGGGTGCGGGTGTTGGGGGAGAGGTGCGAGTATTGGGGTTGCAGAGGGGAGAGGTGCAGGGTTGGGGGGGCAGAGAGTGTTTTGGATCGGGGTGGGGGGGTGATGCTCGAATCCCAGAGGTCCGCTCGCCATCTAGCGGTTTTCCACTCTTTTCCTGGATGCGCAGCTCCCGCCGTGCTCCATGTAGCCCCCAGGACGGAAGCGAGGTGTTGGACGGGCTTTGGGGGGACAGGGCACAGGGTTAGTACTGGGTGGGGACCGAACTCGGACCTCTATTAGTAAAGCACTTTTCTGTAGCTGGTCCAGGTTTTCGCTACTGATACTCTGAATGTGTTTCTGACCCACAAGGAAATCCAGTCTTTCCTCTCCAGGTAAGAACATTCTCTTCAGTTAAAGGAATGTTGATGATGAACTCAAGAACAAGGGTCGACCGTGTCCAGGGGGGTTGGAACTGCATGGGCTTTAAGGTCCCTTCCAACCCAAACCAGTCTATGATTCTATGTCTTAACAAGGCAGCTGTGATCTCGTATGCTGAGCCGTACCTGTGTAGCAGGGCAAACGGTAACCCAAATGTCCAAATCTATATATAGATGCTGTGTACTGTAAATGGACTAGCTCTAAAAGCATCTGAAAACCCTGTCTGGAACACCAAACTGGGGCTGGGACACAGCGCTGTGTTTTTCTGCTTCTGAGCTTTAAGGTTATGGCCTTGTTTGAAAAAGAAGTATAAAAAGGATAGTATCATAGAATCCCAGACTAGTTTGGGTTGGAAGGACCTTAAAGCTCATCCAATTCCAACCCCCTGCCACAGGCAGGGACACCTTCCACTAGAGCAGGTTGCTCCAAGCCCCGTCCAACCTGGCCTTGAATGTGGGATGGGGCAGCCAGTTTCTCTGAGCAGCCACTCAATGCCTAGTTTAGAGCACCTGCAGTGTGGTCCTTACCCCCAAATGCTCCAGAGGCTTTGGATCAGTCCTTTTGTTATCCCAAAAGTGGGATTGTTCCCTAGTGTGCACAACACCAATGTACACACAAAGTCAAGGTCTTTTATTATCGGCTGTTTTGCCTGGTGGAAGCTCCCCAAACCTGCACACTTTAGTTTTGTGTACATCAGATTATGTAAATTCAGAAAGCAAAGAAATTACTTTTCATTGGTCCAAAGTTAACAAATATATGATTAATTAGTACTCTGAAACAGCTTGAATTCCCTGAAGGGAATATGCTGTATAAATACACAAGAATCCCATTTCCAGCCCTGCTTTGTGGTGTGCTTAGTGGAGGCTCTGCAAGACACAGACATTAGAATAAATGTGACCCTCTTAAAGATAGCTGATGATGCAAAGGTCAAAAGAAGAGTGATTGACGAGGAGAAAAGTACGTGTTAATATTTCTCAAAGAGGAAAAGAATTACATATAATGGCTGTAATATTCAAAAGGAGCTCACACATCCTGTGAGTGATGCCAGCGTTTTAAAGGCACTTAAGCCTTGAATTTCCCCTTGATAAAAGTTATGTCATGTCACTCTCACCCAGTGATAGGGTTTATGGACAAAGTGTCATGCAAACATATCTGTAGGAGAGAAGGAATGCCAGCACAAACAGCAGTGCTGTGGAGCTGCAGGTCCATGCCCAGGGCTTGCAACTCTCTGGCTGATGGCCCTTGCTGTCGGTTCCTCCTGAAGGTGTGCTGGGTGGAAGGATTGTGCTTGCTGTTGGTTGTTTTCCTAACCCCCCCAATTCCCCTCTCTGCTTCTCCTTAGGCAGTGAGCAGCTGGTTTTGATCATTAGCAACAGCATCACACCCTCAGCTTGGCCAGGTCCAAGGGTGGGATCCTTGGGAAGGGTGGGACCCCTTTGAGCTTGCCTTTTGTCCAAGCGCAGGATTTTTGTATCAAATCCCTGTATTGCAAAATGAGGATATAAGGACTGCCACAAATGCAGTGCTTGAGGCAGGGAAGAGCACAGGGTGAAGCAATGTGATGGAGCACCAAGCAGATTCTGTAGTTGAGCGGGGCTGGAGCATCAGAAACCCCCTGATTGATCGGTCTCTAAACTGGGTGCATAAAAACATATCACAGTGATAATCAAAGTGATAAACTTTGTGCTTCTCTATCTCCATGAAATAATTGTTCTGCCTGAGCATCATTATCCTGCCATTTCTCTGCTCCTGTGTCACTTACTGAAAATAAAGGCTCACTTCTTTCGTTATAATGAGCTACAGCTTCAGTAATTCACAGGGATTTTTAGTGGGCTTTATTTTTTAATCTTCATCCCAGGGTTATAAAACTTGTGCTACTTTTCTAAGGGTTAGTGAAGTATCAGCAGGAGAAGGCAAGGATGGATTCGCTGCAGTTCATTTAGTGGGATTTTCCTATGCTCTATTGCAACTAAAGTATTATTACTGTTATTATTACTACTATATTTTCCCCAGTAGCTGCTAATGGGGCAAGACTGGGAGGACACTACGGACCTGTCCGGGGATGGAATCTGGGCCACACAGATACCATCCAAGTTGTTGGTTTAGAGACAACACTTTCTGTTCCCGATGACTGTTTTCTCTGGAGAAGTTTCTGGAGAAGTGTCATCCTTGAACAATTATTCCAGGCTCAAGTGTTTTGTCTCTCTCCTTCTATTGTTTCTTACTGATTTTGATGTATGATACTTCCATATATGCTCTGTATATTCAAATTTAATTTTCTATATACGAAGTTCTATCTGCCTTCAGGGAAAGGATATGGGATTTTTGTGTCATTAATCTGGTAGCATCTTGAATTATGGTGCTATTTCTAAAAGCTTTCTTCATATATATGAAATGATTATTTGACAGAGCAGCGTTCAATATTGCTGGAATAATGATTTTGCTCATTTAATACATCAATTTAAGCTGTTATCATGGATTCTTTGAAATGCTAGATAATTACATAAATAATTATGAAACATTCTATCAATGCATCTTAGTGCAAAGTATTGCTGCTGATCTTTTATAGACATGGAACTAAATATTGCAGTTGGGAAAGGAAGAGGGAGCCCATGGCACCATGCTGAGTAGGCTGTTTCCTTTATGCACATGCCTGAATACCAGGCAATTCAAAATCAGATCAAGAAATAAACTGCCACCACCTCTCTTGCTTCACTTCTTTCTCTTTCTGGTTTCTTACTTGCTGCTGCTGGCATGGTAAAGAGCTAGATGAGGCTCCTCCACCTATATATTGCTGAATGTTCTTTTCAGCTGGGGCTCTTGGGCATCAGATTGAAGATTAGTCTGGATGATCAGTACTTGGCCCTGAAGCTGGCCATTAGGATGATGATTTGGAGCAGCCTACAGAAACCTTCACTGTAGTGCAGACATCTCTGCTAGTGATGGCAGGAACCTGATGGTTCCACAACCTCCTCATGTCCCAGTGGCAGAGCACATCCTTAAAACCATGGGATCATCTCCTGTTAAATGACTGGCATGACTCCTGTTAAAATGAGTTTGCTTAACAGTGTCTCATATCTGGTGTGCTCCAAGGGTAGGTGCTGCTTCCCGTAACCAGGAATTTCATGACCAATGAAGCTTCACTTGGCTCTTCCCTCTCCTGGGCTTCATCTGCTGCTGCTGCCTGGCAGGTTTCAAGCAGGGCCTGGGAATCCAGCAGCTCTATTGGTCTTTATTCTTCTGCAGGTTTATTAACACATTATTAATTAGCACATGAGGCCAAGGGGAGGTTTGTTAGCACTTTCAGCTGCCATTTCCAAACTTGTCATCGCTCTTCTCTGTTTGTGCTGGCACCTAAGAAAGGGATTTTTCCTTCTTTCTAAGGCACAAATTAGAAACCTCTGTGAATACCAGTGTGAGTATTCAGCAAGCCTGAGAAGGTAGGTTGACTTAATCTGGGAATGGTGGGGGAGAGGATGCACCAGAGCCCCCTCTGTCCTGTTGCCAGCCAAGAAGGCACACAGGGGAGGGTCTACTGAGTGCTGGACCTTCGGCCCAGGATACCTCAAGTCAGCACTTTCATAAGATCTTGTTGTAATAATAATGATATATAATACATACAATAATATAAAATACTATATAATATACAATTATAATAATAATAGTATTTAGAAGAAGATCTCATAGGAATAAATCAGTGCTTTGTGCCAGAGCATCCCCAAACATTTGCTTGAGGAGCATTTGAGTGAAGATCGAGGTTTTGGCTGAAATCTTCTTTCCTTTGTTTAAACTCCTCTGCTGTGGGGGGAGGCAGGAGCCCCCCCGGAGCACTGAGGCCCTCAGCCAGTGCTGACCCCCTCCCTGTTTTGGGAGGGAGCATCTGGTGCTGTCGGCTGAGCAGTCCATCATGGCTCGGCACTGCTGTCACTGGGAGACACAGTGGAACGAAAACAAAAGACGTGACAAATTTGTCCTTTTCTCTTTTATAATTAACCAAAATAGCTGGTTGTGTAGCAAAGCGTGGCTCCTCATTAACAGACAGGCGAGGGGCTATTTTTAAAACCCAGACCCCCAGTAATTATAGTTGCAGCAGAGAATGGTATTTCAGTCAAATGCGACAGACAGTGAGCCAAGCTCCCATGTGAGGCAATTAATATTTCACACCTGCCAAGCAAATCAGTGGTGGGGAGAAGAGGGGATGGCATTGAGAAGGGGATGCTGCACTGGGGGGCTGCTGCTTACAACAGAGAGCACCAAAAATCCTTTACTTGGCTCTACAGTGGGCAGTGAAATAGCACATGCTGCTGTTGAGACTGACAAAGGGGAGTTGTGGCTGCCCCATCCCTGGCAGTGTTCAGGGCAAGACGGGATGGGACTTGGAGCAAGCTGCCCTAGTGGAAGGTGTCCCTGCCTATGGCAGGGGGTTGGAGCTGGAGGAGCTTTAAGGTCCCTTCCAACCCAAATCAGGTTGTGACTCTAGGAGTTGGTGAAAGCGCCCAACAGCGAAAGAGCTTGTTAGGGAGAAGGTCTGAAGGAAAGGGGAGGGAAATAATCAAAATGCAGATAATAAATTGGTCCATTTGGGAAGCAGACTCCAACATGAGGGTAGCCAGCCCTGCCCTTTCCATCCTAAAGCTATTTTCCTTCTCCTGGTCTCAGTGAGGCCTTGGGCAGCTGGATGAAGCCATAGCTTTGTGCTCTGCACACATCTTCCAGTGCCTCTGGGCTCTGCCAGTCGCTCCACGTGCTCATAATGGATGTAACTGCACCTCTCCTGTGAGTTGTACATATTAGCGTGTTCATTTTCCCTGTTACGGAGACAAAAGCATGTATTTTCCTTCCCACTGTTTTTGCTGTTCAGGATTAATCTGCCCATTAATGGATAATCTGTCAGTGTTTAGATGTGTTGAAGTTGGGAGGAGATTTATGGGCTCATGGTACCATCTGCTTTATTAGAATGCTTTGAAAACCTGACGTTCAATTTGTTCTGCAGGATTTGACAACAGCTTATTCTCCAGATTCCAAAATAATTAAGAAAACCAAAAACCAGAGCGAATGGTGACAAGGTGGATTGGAAGGGAGGCAGCTCTCAGCCTGTCCTCCAAGTAGGAAGGACTGAGTAACCTTGGTGAAGCAGCCCCATGTGCAGAGATTCTCTGTTTTGTGTGTGGTAATCAAACGCCACCAGAAGCATGGCTGGAGACCACTGAGACAGCAAGTCTGAGCCTGGAGGATAGCAGAGCCACAACTTGTCTTTTAGGCCATGGAAGTAATTATAAAGCTTTTGTGTTTAATGAAGAAGCAGGGAGGAGGGGGTGTGTGTTCCATAGTTTGCTCTGAAACACAGCAACGCACTGGGGAAGGTACCATGAATGCTGCAGCTCTGAAACTTTCCCTTCCAAATTATGGATGAATCTTGCTCAGACAGAGGACTCTGTTGACCTCCTGCCACCATCCTAATGAGAAAAGATGATGGTAAAAGTCCGAGGGGAGGGGAGGGGAAATGCAAACAAATCTTTCTTCCATAAAAACAAGCCAAGAAATCTGTAACGATTAATCTGAAGCCATGTAGGAGAGGTCCCAGGATAGGGCTTGTCTCTCCAAAGTGCTCTGTGAAGCACTTCTAATAAGTAATGGAGCCTCAGCTTCCATGTATCGATCGTGTGCCCTGTGTCACCGGAGCGCTTTAGCTAAATGATGCGGCATCACTTCTCATCGCGGATGCTCTCCCTGCAATTACAAATGGTGCTGAGAGAAGCTGCATCCCAAAGGGCTGGAGGAAAAGTTCTTAGAGGTGGAAAAACCAGTTGATTTGTACTATTCCTCATCCAAACTTACAATGTGAATTCCCTCAGTCCTCCAACTGCCCCAGCCAAAGTCATGTTAGAAAGCTCAGTCATGTTTAGAAGGCTCAGGGACCTTATCGCTCTCTGCGACTACCTGAAAGGAGGATGGAGCCAGGAGGGGGCTGGTCTCTTCTCCCAGGTAACAAGCGATGGGACAAAAGGAAACTGCCTCAAGCTGTGCCAGAGGAGGTTTAGATGGATATTGGGGAAAATGTCTCCCCTGAAAGGGTGCTCAGGCATTGGAACAGGCTGCCCAGGGCAGTGGTGGAGTCACTGTCCCTGGGAGTGTTCACAAACTGTGTAGACAAGGCCCTCAATGACATGGTTTAGTAATGGCCTTGGCAATGCTGGGGAATGGTTGGACTTGATGATTTTAAAGGTTTTTTCCAACCTGGTTAATTCTATGTGTTGTCCTGCTCTCCACAATCCCCACTGGTATCTCCACCTGCTCTGCTCCACAGCATCCCCCAGAACCTCCCCTTGGTCCCCCCCTTAACAGCTTCCTGGGTTCTGTCTGTATAAAATGAAAGTGCTTTGTTCTTCATCATTGCTTGAGATCCTTTCAGAAAAGAGTTTCTAAAATCACAGAACAGAAACATTCCCCTCTCGGAGAGCTCTGCTCATCACAAAACTGCTGATGAAGGCTGTTGTGCATCGTGTCAGGACCTTCAGCAGCAGTAATTCCAGTGTGGTACCACAGGGGGAAAACACATTTGATGGAGCTGAGAGGAAGAATGTCTTGAAAGCAAAATGTAATTGGAGAAACCACAGTGTTTATGAACAGTGGGCAAAGGGGAGAGGTAGAAGGATGGCTGTGACTCAGGGATGCAGCAAGCACCAGGTCACAATGCAGCGTGTGGACCTGTTGAAACACTGGTTACACATGAAAATGGAGAGACAATGTGGGTAAACAGATGTCTGGGGCCTGTGGAGGGAATGGAAATAACAAACTTTGGATTCCCTGTGTGTGAAATCGCTTGTATTCCCAAGTCAGAAATAGGAGGGTTTGCCTACAGCCCTGTGGCTGGATGGCTGCACCTAAGGAGTAGTTCTGGGCCCATCCCCACTGCATCTGAGACCCTGCTGTGGCTGAGGAGGTGCCACCTGGAGCATGGAAGGGACAAAGGTGTGTGCCTGGGAAGCTCCCTCAGGCCTCAAATCCTTCCCACAGCTCTGGATAAAAACAGAGTCATTAACTCTCTCTTCCTGTGGGATGTCATTTATCTTGGTCATTTCTAATGCATCTTTCATCATCTTATAAATAGATGTATTTTTTTTTTTTTTTTTACCCCTACATCATCATAGTACTGATAATACAGGTTTGGGATTGTGCCCACAAATGGGATGTCTTTTCTATGCTTTTCTTCAGTTGGACCCTATCAGTGGCATTATATGAGATACACTATAATTTGTCTGGTGAAATAGCAGTGTAATTTTAAATGCTAATGCTGTAGAATGTTTATATTTTAATGCAACTGTCCTATAACACCCACCTCCTCCATAGCTCCTAAGATGCCCCTCGCTCCGTTTCCCAGGAGGTTTAACTGGATAGCATCTGATTGCCTATGCGCTTTGATTTTCAGTGATACTGGAAGCTTTTTGTTCTATTATTCACTGTAGGTCTGTGTTGTCTGAGCTTATTATGTGCCATCAGAAGGTACTTGGAGCCTGCAGCCTTGCCAGCCACTCCTATTGTACAAACACATCAATAAATAAGTGGTGTCTGAATTTAGCTCTGTGCTTGTAGCCGTGCACGGAGCCCTGTCATTCTTTCAGGTCATCTAGCACTGCAGTTGAAATAGCTTTGCTGTTGCATCGTTCTCTTCAGGAGACAACCAACAAAGTGGCTCTCTGTTTCCTATTTAATTTTATTTATCACTCGAAGACCAAAGTCTTTAAAAAGACAAAACAAAAGGATATGTTGAAGGTGGGCAGCTGGTTCCCAGTTCAGTGGGTCAGCAGTGGCAGGAGTTGGTAATGACTGAGGATGCTCCTATCTGTGTATTTGAACAAACCCACCTTTGAAAACCAAAGAGACTTGTACCTCTGGGACCTCATTTCCCAGGTAGAAACCAGCAGCACTTTATTATCAGCAATTGCCAGGGCGGAGATGAGAGCCCTTCCCAGGTGCTTTAAAGGTGCCTTTTATCGCTGCCACTGAGTAGTTTTTACATCTCATCCCGTGCTTCAGCAGCACCTGGTGCTGAGCTGATATTTATTCAAAGTAAAAGCCATTCCTTTATTTCCTAATTACACTTTGGGGTTTCTCCATGTGAAATACTACCCTGGTTTTTAGACTGGGCTCACTTTATATAGCTTGCAGCTGAAGAGGTGGTTCTCCCTGGGAATAAATCATAGAATCACAGAATAGTTTGGGTTGGAAGGGTCCTTGAAGCTCGTCTAGTTTCAACCCCCTGCCACAGTCAGGGACACCTTCCACTTGACCAGGTTGCCCCAACCCAAATCATTCTGTGATTCTATGATGCTGTAATTTAATCACATTTAAACCAAACAGTATTGCAAATAGCATTTATTTGGAATTCAGGTTGTAATTCAGCATCTCAGGTACCATTCACTTGGTGTAGCCACAAGATGGACTTGCTGCAGTCCCAACAATGGATGGAAAGCCCAAGCAATGAATTGAGCTTGCACATTCAGATGGCATCCAGAGAAATAAATTGCAATGATCAGTCTGCAGGTCTGGCTGGAGAAGCTAATCTTTGTCCTAAATTACTAGACTTATGCTTTAATGATTTTTTATTGGTGTTTCATGGTGCTGCTGTTTGTTATAGTTAAGTGCTTTGGATGGGGCAGCAATGAAAAGCAGTCGGTGAAATCAGCCAGGTTAATGAGAGTCTTGTCCAGCCTGAAATTAGTGATGGATAGAAGCAGAAACACAATCAGTTCATCTCTGTCCTCTCCAGTTCCTTTCCTTATGTTGCTGCAGCTACTTGGCATCCTTTGTATATTCAAACAAATGGGAATATTTTGAGGAGAAAACCCCCGAACTCTGATCTAGAGGGTATCTCATCCCTTCAGCATACCAGCAGTGACCACCTGAAATCCCAGCTCCCCTGGACCTAGTGCAGACAGAAGCAATGCGGCTGTATCTCATCAAGGTGTGTAATTAATTTGATGGATCTTTCCAATGCGTTATCGTGACCTCAGCGAGAGCTGGCTCTTTCACACATGTGCTGGTGCCACACCTGAGGACCCGGAGTACTGAGTCCAGTTCTGGGGCTCCCAACATAAGAAGGGCATGGAGCTGTTGGGGCAAGTCTAAAGGAGGTCATGGGGATGCTGCGAGGGCTGGAGCAGGTGTCCCTGCCCATAGCAGGGGGTTGGAACTGGATGAGCTTTACGGTCCCTCCAACCCAAACCACTCAGTGAATCTATCTCCTGGCTCTGCCCATCCTGCACCTGAGTTTGTTTCTTCACATTCAGGCTCCTGTTCCTGCAACTTAGAAAAAACACTAAGTTTTATAGTTTTCTGGTTTGCTGATTCCTGCCTTGTTTTTCAAGGCAATTCCTTCTGACTCGTTCAACCTCCGGTATTGCTGTGGAAAATATGCATCTGGGGAACAGTTTCATGGAAAAATGCTTAAGTGACTTGATTTACATTGTAACCTGCCCCTTAAAACTATATTAAAGACCTAGTAATATCCTACAAAGCACTGAACAGACAGAAGGTAGTAAATGAGCATAGCCTTGATTAGATTTGAACCAACGATCCTGAAGTAAAAGTTTAAGGCATAAAACTGTTCAGCAATCCACCCACCATATGGTTTGCTTCAGTGTAGTCACGTGTGCTTCGTCTTTGCTTTCTTATTTGAAGATATTGATTTTAGAGGAATAATCACCCTAAGCAATTTGTTTTAATACACCACTTTTATTAAGGCTACATTACATTTGCAGCAACCATGCATCTTTTTCTTGGTGTTTTTTTTTAAGATTTCCAAAAGCTTTTTAAAAGAAAATATATAATCTATGGTTCAAAAGTCTGATATTCTCAGGGTTTTTTCATCTCCCTCCGAGGAATGACTCTGCTGAGTGTAAATGAATAAGCAGTAGCTTTGCAAGGGGATAATAAATACCAAGGCACACATTAAATGAAGTTGCAAGGATTATGATGAGGCCAGCCTTTGCCCAAGTTAAAAATATATATATTGTTCAGCCTGGAGACCCAGGGAGATCTTAGAGCAGCTCCAGTGCCCAAAGGGGCTACAAGAAACCTGGAGAAGGGCTTTGGACAAGGGCCTGTAGGGACAGGACAAGGGGGATGGCTTTAACCTGCCAGAGGGGAGATTGAGATGAGCTCTGAGGCAGAAGCTCTTCCCTGTGAAGGTGCTGAGGCACTGGCACAGGGTGCCCAGAGAAGCTGTGGCTGCCCCATCCCTGGCAGTGTTCAAGGCCAGGTTGGACACAGGGGCTTGGAGCAACCTGCTCTAGTGGAAGGTGTCCCTGCCCGTGGCAGGGGTTGGGACTGGATGAGCTTTAAGGTCCCTCCAACCCAAACCATTCTATCTTAATCCTGTTTTGTACCAAGCCCTAATTCAAGTAAAAGCTATCACAAATAACCCAAACGTCACTCAAATGCTGTTTCATTGTAGCTTCTTACTCTGCTGTGGTTGTCTGGCCCCATCCAGGCATAGGGATGCTCACCCTGCTCCTGAAGCTGGATCTGCAGCAGTTCTTCAGAGGCCTGAGCACGATGGATGTAGATGGCTGTCAGTTCCAGAAAGCATTGCTCTGGCTGGGAAGTGGTGTGGTTTGGTTGCTATGGTTGAGGATTGAGACACAAAACTTTTGGCTTTCGGGGCTTAGTTGTGGTGTGGCTTTGCTCCAAGTGCTTCCATGTACCTCTATTCCCATCCACCATTAATCCTCACTTTCGATTTAAGTAGGAAAGTTTTGAAAGTGATTTGAATCTCTTGAATGGCAATGGATAGGCAAGTGTTGTGTTTAATTTATGGGATGGCATTTTGTAGAGAAATAGTCCTCTAACATTACGCATCCTCTGGGTCAGCAATGCTGGTGTCTTGGGAAGATGGTGGGAATCTAATTATTCCAAAATAGCAACTTTTAAGAGGTGAGGAAATGACTACGCCAAAACTATTGTATGCCATCTGCCTGCTAAAATACTTATAGAAAGCATGTTTCCTGGCATATAACTTCCCAGACATATGTCTATTGCATCATTCACAATTAAGTTAAATCACCCTTAAATACTTGGCCACACTCCCAGTCTATGTGAACAAACCTTCATCACCGTACTGTTTGAAATGTGGACTCTTGATCTTGTAAATGTTTAGTTAAAATTGGCTCAGGAGTTGCTAACCTCATACAGCTGATACAGGCTGAGATATTTCAAGTGCATGTTTCTTATTTTGGTGTTTAAGTTTTCCACCAGACGAATTTGTTAGGGTCTGAAAGCAGAAAATCATTTGAGTCACTTTAACCAGAGGTTTAAGTGGAAAGTCCTATCAGTGAGAAAGGGTGTTATCTTCTGCTCACTAAATAAACAGGAGGACATAACTGAAGAGCCTGGTTCCAGCTGAATATATGGAATATGCTTGGAGGTGTGTACACAGATACACACACCCCCTAACCAAAGAGCTTGCCCACTTCCCAGCATCTCTGAAACATGCCCGCAAATGGACATCAGGCCACAAAGCCTGACGTGCTCCTGGTTAGGCTGGGTCCAAAGAATAGTCTGAATAAGTAACAGATTCTGGGTTCTTTTGGCTCTTCATTTGAGGATATGTCAGATTTAACTGTTGTGCCATGCTTAGCTGAGTCATTGTCCTAAAACGAGTGCTAAGGCATTATCTGACATACTCAGCGCACACAGTAGGCATGAGAATAATGAAACCCTACATCTTTGACACCAGGAATGTCATTTAAACACAGCCTGACTTCCAGTGGAAACCAAACCCGGGAGCTTCCCATGCTTGGTGTCCGGCAGACCCCACCAACGCCTATTTTTAGTCCAGCTCTCTATTTTTAGTCTGGTTTTGAAAGGTGAAATATAACCGGCAGCCAAACCCGGATGAGCCTCGTGGATTCTTTCACTCAGGAGCCCAGAGCAGCGCTGGAGGAGAATGGCAGGAAGGCTGCAGGGCAGAGGGGAGAGACTCTGGTGCAGGCAGGGCAGGAATTGCAGGCAGGATGGGCAGGGGACCGGCCACCGGTGGGGACCCACCATGGGGCTGCTCTCCTGCAGGTCCCATGCAAACAAGGGGCTCAGCACCAGCTGGCTTGGTTTATTCTTTTGCTATAGTTCACTTATTTTTAGTGCTGAAATGCCATTTCTAAGCATTTCTAAGATTTCTGCCTTCACTGGACAAGAGTGGTCCCAGTCCCAGAGGCAGCTCCATAGCTTTTCTTGGTGCTTTCAGTGTGATGGGATGTTAGTTCTCACCAGATGGTCTTCATCTGATGTGGCTGATACTTTGAAAATTCAACTCTATTATTTTTAGTTGCATTATTCAACCCAAATTCTCACTTTAATAGGAAAAATATTAATAATAATCTGTTATTTAAATAGGACCTTTGTCTCGCTCTGCTTTTCTCATTTCATCTTTGGAATACATTTTCTAAGCTGATACACATGCAAACTGTGTTATGTACCGAGTCGTGCACTTCCCAGTGTCAGTGAGTGTTTGAGACAGGAAAAAAGACAACATGCTGGTGGGAGCTGCTGGAGACAGCCGGGCTGTGTCCACACTCAGGTTTTACACTGTGTTGTAGACCGTATTTTACTGGGATATTTTGGACTTTAACAGAGCTGTATAGCTTTGTCATTCAGTAATAGATTACTGCACATAATAGAAGTCTTTATATAGATGTTGGAGCATATTTCTTAGCTACAGATGTTTCCTTCCAAGAGTTGTTTCCTGCCATAGAATCACAGAATGCTTTGAGTTGGAAGGGACCTTTAAACATGATCTCCTTCAACCCCTGGCCTATGTTAAAAACAAAAGCTACTGGCATTTTGTCATACCAAGAAACGTGTATACTAGAAATGTTATTGGGGGATTTCTTTGTGCATGATACTACCCCATCTTTCCTTCTGCCTTTTATTCCTGTTCTGTCTGTAGAAATGTACTAGGGGCATCCACAAACAGATAATACATTGAGCAATTCTTAATTGTCTTTCCTTCCATAGCTGTTTTCCTGGCCACCTCATTTTTGGATTTCCTGTGACTCCTTTAGTGACTGCACCATTTAGCTGCAAAAGAACAGGAAGAATCCAGGCTTAAGTAGTTTCGTTTCCCAAGTGATCATATCTTTTCTTTATTATCCCCAAAAGCCAAAATTGTGAAATTATTATTAAGACATTTCTGTTGTCTTTGGTGTCTCCAGTCATAAAAATCAAGAAATAAAAACACAAAAGTATTTTTAAATTTAAAAAATAGATTTAAATCTCTCTCTCTCTCTCTCTCTATATATATACTTAATCAGTGCTTTTGGAGATCCTCATGTCTCTTTAAGGCCATGTTAGGGTGTATTGACTCAGCTCCATTTGCTGCCTGCTGCAGAGCATCCCTCATCCTTCCAAGTCCAGCGCTGGTCCCACATATGTCTGCAGTGCAGCCCTGGAGAACCAGAGCCAGGACCAACTGTTCCCACTTGGGAACAGTTCAGCCTGAGAGTAAGATGTAGGTCAGTATTTCTATACTGTTTGTAATGTCTCTATAATGTGTTACTAATGGAAATGAGCTCTAGGATGCTACTAGTCTCGAGTCCCTCTTCTGCTCCAGATCTTATGCAGAAGCTTCTGCCTTTGGGTTTTTCTCTCCCTCAGACCTTCTCTAAACCATTTCATTCTCTGCTTGACCAAAGTCAATTTAGTGAAGCTAATGGAACTCCTTCTCTTCAGGTCAGTGATGATTTCACATCCTTGAGTTCCTTGCTTAATTCACTGAGAAAAACTGTGATTCTGCAGTCAGCTTTCGGAGTTTCCCCCTTGCCACTGGCACAGCACAGGGCTGGACCAGGGGGTTCTCCACTTTTCTGCTCTCATCAGATTGTGTTTACTTTGCTTTGAGGGCAGTTTAGGAGCAGGCTCTGCTGTAATCCTTCCCTTCAGCTGGAACGTGCTGCAACCCTGCCTTCCCTTTAACAGGAAAGTTAGTGGCTTTCAGGAAAGAGTTAAGCCCAAGCGAGGCTTTGGGATCCTTTGCTGGGGAGAGGGTTGCTCTTTTGTTTGTTTTGAAGCGCTGGCAGGGAAGTGGGGAGGAGAAAATTACCTAAGAGATAGTGAGGTTGCCATGAACTACATAAAACTGTGAAAGGAGAAACTCCACCTCAGTCTTGAACCATAAGCACAACCCCTGAAGAGAAACCCACCCCACAAGTGAGTGATCTCAAAGGCTTGAACTAAACCCAAGCAGCTACATGAGCTCAGAGCTGCTGCAGGACTGAAAGCGCAAGAGCTGTCACTGCCAGATCCAGTTGTGGTGGGAGCTGCGAGC
>NW_009913310.1:49340-53970 GCF_000696875.1 Nestor notabilis
GAAGGTTAAACATCATGAAGTGGAGGCAGCTTTTCTGGATCGTGTTCTGTGCTGTGGAGTTGTGTGGTGAGTATTGACTGCAGCGACTAACCACGGTTACAAGCACTGAGCAATAGAGCAGCGGGACACTACTGCATGGGGCAACTTCTTTGTAACTTGTGGAACAAGGAGGGGGATGTGTTTTAATGGGTGTTTAGTGGTGATTGCAGTTTCACACTGCAGTGATGTTCTACACCAGGCATCCCAGCCAACACATTCCAAGTGATACGCTGCAAGCAGAAAACGCTGCTGGGTTGAAAAAGAGAGGAATCAGGGTGGAAGAGCTCCCTGTAATATTACAGATATCAGGAGGGGATGCTGATGCAGCACGCAAAGCTGTGGAGTGCAGCCACAGTTCAAGTCGTCTCTCAATCTGTGTAGGTGTAAATTAGCTTTACTTTTGTTTTGTGGTGGGAGCTAAACATTGTCTGAAAATCAAATCAATCTCCATAAATATTAATATCTCCTATTCCAGGTCTTCAAATATTCATCATATGAAACAGTGAGTAATGATACAGAGATTTTCTCGAGGTAGTGCTTTTTAATGGGTTATATTTTAGAGAAATATTCTCATTTTGGTCCCAAACCCAACAATCATAAAGTAATAAAAAGGGACTTAAAAAAGTAAAGCAGCACTCTGTGCCAGGAACCCAGGTGTCTCCTGAAATGTATTTTTGCCTTATTCACATGGAATAAGGAATAAAACTAGATCTAGTGAAAGAATTTGCTTTATTTTGTTCTCCTGTTTCACAGTGCTCCTTTCATGTTCCCTTTGCTGCCAAGGTCTATTACTTACAAGAGCCATTGGGCCTGACCCTTCAGTGTCTGTTAATTTTATAGGAAGGAAAAAAAAAACATTTTATTAGAGAGAAATAGAATTCAGGCCTGGCTGAAGGGTGTAAGACATAAGTGTTCACCTGAAATGCAAACCCCAAGTTCCTTGTAGTACAAAGCACAAGTGATAA
Organism: Nestor notabilis; assembly: GCF_000696875.1. Lineage (NCBI taxonomy): Eukaryota > Metazoa > Chordata > Aves > Psittaciformes > Psittacidae > Nestor > Nestor notabilis. The sequence continues at coordinate 50,345 of NW_009913310.1, forward strand.
TAAGTTGTGCCTTGTGTAAAGAAAAAGCTACTGGGCAACAGCGGGTTTAAAGCTGCAAAATGTCATTGCTGTTGCTGGCAGAGCCAACGCTCCACAGTTCTGAAGGATATTACAGAGCTTTGTTAGCACTGGCTGGAAGTGGAGGAGGTTTGCTTCTGTGCAGGAGTAGGGAGCTCACTCTCAGGCTCTGCTCTTCACCTATTTGGGCAGTCCCAGTGACTTAAGCGGAGGTTTCAGTTGTGCAGCTCCCAATGGAAATCCCAGGTTTGGGGGTTTGAGTTCAGGTTGGCTCCTGGGAGAACCAGCTCCCGAAATTCCTTTGGTGAAAGACATGTGTTTTACGGGGAAGCAGTTCTTCCCTGTGAGGGTGCTGAGGCGCTGGCACAGGGTGCCCAGAGAAGCTGTGGCTGCCCCATCCCTGGCAGTGTTCAAGGGCAGGTTGGACACAGGGGCTTGGAGCAACCTGCTCTAGCGGAAGGTGTCCCTGCCCGTGACAGGTGGTTGGAACTGGACGAGCTTTAAGGTTCCTTTGACCCAAACCAGTCTGGGACTCTGTGATATTTGTACCTAATACAAACTTGTCCCTAAGCAAAACCCTTTTTTTTTTTTTTTTTTTTTTTTTTTAATCTTTTCTCTTTCTTTCTTACACATTTTTACTCATCTTTGCCAAACTTGATTTTTCTAAAGAATCCCTTTTCTTGTCATTTTAAAACATTCTTTCTTCCCTTCACTCCTTTTGCAAGACCTGGAAATGTTGTAAAAATGAGGGAAGGGAAAAGGAGCTTTCGAACTCACAGACACTTGAAGGATATAACTGCTCATGGTCCCGGGGATGGTGCCAAGCTCCCAAGCACCAAATGTCAAGGAAGCCCCTTGGTGCAGTAGGTTGGGGGGTTCCCTGCAGCCCCCTGCCCCTGCGTGACACTGGCCCCACACCCATATCCTGTCTGTAAGAAGCAAAAGGGGGAGGGAAGGGATTTTTATCAGATATTTCCAGAGGGAAGAGGGCTCCACCCGCTTGAATTCCTGCCACATGGCTGAGAGCAGTAGGACTGGGGAGGTGTGAGTAATGCTGCTGGAGCTGCTGCGGGGAGCATGGGATGGCTGCAGCCACCCCAACGTTCCTCATCCTCCTCTTCCATAGGCACCGTGGGGCCAGATCACCTTTGCTGCAGCTCTTGTAGCTTCTAGAGCGCTGGCTGAGCGTGGGGAAAGGCTTTGTTAAACACAGCAAAGAATTCAAGAAACTATCCTGGTTCTGTGTCAGGGCACTGGAACAGGCACCCAGTTACCAAAGGGTTTGCCAAGAGGTTTTTGTGTCAGCCAGGATCAGCATAGGAACTGGAATTACTGTCTGGGAAGCCCCTCTGGGTTACACCTTCCACCTTGCTGGGAGGGATGCAAAGGGGAGAATCATAGAATGATGGAATGGTTTGTGTTGGAAGGGACCTTAAAGCTCATCCAGTTCCAATCCCCTGCCACAGGCAGGGACACCTTCCACTAGAGTCAACTACTTTAGCATTTATATTGTTGCTGAGATACTTCCTAAGCCCCATTATTAAAATATCTTTAAAAAACAGAGGCATTTAGATAGGATGGTGTAAATACAACAGTGCAGCACAGTTTGCTTTCACACGCTTTTGCTCATGCATGTGCCAGCGCTCCCAGGTGAAGATTTCTCTGAGGTTAAGAAATGGTTTGGCTTAAACTCTCAAACCCTTCATACTAACAAATGGACCAAGTTTAGCAAGGCCAGTAAAAAAGTGTGGTGCAATAAATGACCCGCTTCAGCCGAGCACCATGTGGATTATCCAGCCCACATCTGGATCATTTTTTATCTCCTGAGTCCAAAGGTTTCAAACAATTTAGCCATGTTTTCTATAAAAAGGGCCTGCATGTGCTACAATAAAGGGGAGGAAAAGCAATACAATGTGACAGGTCTTCTCACAAATGACACTGAGCAATAACCCAGGCTTCACTTTATGATGTTAAGCGGTGAAAAGACTTTGCTTAGAAATACCTCTGGTGCTTTATAAACATCTGGAACAGTTCAAAGGTTCTTGGGTGGCTGCAACACTTGGGGAGGTCAAGTCTAGGGGCTACATTGTTCTGGTGATGTGAAGTTTCCTGCTCATGTCCATGCAGACACAAAGCTGTGAGCGAAGCGTGCATTTAACTTGTGCTGCTCCTTGTTCTGGGCATGGACTCGTGCCTCCTGCTTTGGATTTGTTCAAACGCATTCAGAAACGTGGTGATTTAAGCAGCTGGAACTGAAATGTCTTAGGTAGAAGAAACTTCTTGCTTCAATAAGAGCCAGAACCTCAATCGCAGCTCCAGACACCTGCACCGAGTCCTCGGCAGGGCCCCCACCTCCCCAGCTCCCCCGGTGCTCCCGCGCCCAGAGCAGCTGCAGCCTGCACAGGCCTGGGATGGGATGGGATTGAATGGGACAGGACAGGATGAGAGGGGATGGAATAAGATGTGACAGCAGGGGATAGGATGAGACAGGATAGGATGGAATGGGGTGGGATTGGTTGAGACAGGATAAGATGGGATGGAATGGGACAGGATGGGATGAGATGGGATGGTACAGGATGGGATTGGATGGGATGAGACAGGATAGGACAGAACAGCATGGGATGAGATGGATGGGATGGGATATGCCATGCCCACAGGGCCGAGCTAGTGTGCACTCTCTGTTCAGCATTCACTGGCTGCAGAAAGAGCCGCCCGTGGCCAAAATGAACCTCAGAGATCTCGGTCTTTGCTTTTCCTAAACCATGCAGGTTCTCTGGACCTGATAAAGCAAATACTGACATCCCACACAGAAGAATTCCTGCCAGGACAATACTACAGTGTCCAACACATGAGTGCATGTGTAACGGGCAGTGGATTGCTGCCCTGGCACCAGTGCTAGGTGGCTGATCAGGACCTGTCAGTGCTGCTCCATCTTGAAGGCTGGTTTGGAAAGATGAAGTAACTTTTCTTGGAGCTCAGGCTCCCCTGGGCAGAAAGACAAATGAAACAACGCATTTTGTGTGATTTTCTTTTGAGTGTCTGGGTAAGAATCTTAAACAGCAAGAGCCCCGGAGTAGAGACTGAAGGTGTCAATAAAAGGGGAAATAGATCTTACGAACAGAAAAGGTTAAGGAATGGGAAGCGATGCATTTTCACTGACTCATGTAGTTCATTTCAGAAGGAAAAGCTGGAAGTGTCATCTTGTAACATCCCAGGAAGCAGTATATAATCTTTTAAGTTAGAACAGCAAACCATTCTCCAAACATTCTGTTTTACCTCCAAAGATGTTTTTGCTCATGAGTCAGGGCTGATCCCGAGCCAAAGGGAATGTTTCTATTTACTTTGAGATTGTGCCTGCAACTGCAGATCCAGCTTATTTTTCCTGAGGCATATAAATGATCTCTTCCAAAAGAGTCTTTCCTCCAAGGATTATAAAGCCAAACTTACTATGAAATCCAGCTTTGCACAGAGCCTTGTGCATCCCTCAGTAAGGCTGAGGATGGGGAGGGATGAGGGCAGAAATGAGCCTGTCCTCCTCCAGTGCTTCCCCAAGAGCCCTCTGCACCCCAGGATGCTCGGGGGCTGGCAGGGGGGGCGGGGAGGGGGGG
>NW_009913310.1:54001-70893 GCF_000696875.1 Nestor notabilis
CCAGCCTCTAACACCTTCCTCTGCCCCCAGGTAATGCTTGTGGGAACTCAACAGACAACCCCACACTGACGGCCGCAGCATCGCAAGGCACCAGCAGAGCAGCAGCCACCGGAGTCCCTGCAGCCACCAGCAGCGCTGAGCCCACACCACAGACATCTGGTAATCACTCCCTTTGCTCCCCTCCAGTGATTCCTGGGGTATTTGCATTGATAATCAGGTTTATGAGGTGCATGGGTTTGCCCTAAGGAACTGTGGCGTTGGTGCAGGGGTTTTGGTCTTGTAAAGCAGCCTGATAGTATGGCCAAAAAGCTTTAATCCTGGCCCCAAAAATCCCACTGGGGACAACCCAGCACTGCTGTCTTCAGGACGGGTGGATTGGACACATTCTTTTCAAAACAGCCAAGAGATAATGGGACAAAATGCTCATTAATATTTTATCTCAATATACCTATTATTTGCTCAGCAAATGGCACCCGTAAGAGCTCTGCCAGCCTTTCCAGTACAAGGCCAGGGTTGGGATCTGAAGGGTTTTGGAGCAGGAATCCTTGCAGAGTTGTGTGGTGCCCTTCTCTCCCACTGTTTGAAGTCATTAACATCTTTCTGACAGCTCTGGGTGAAGGAGGAAACAAGGGTGATGCAGGGTAGGGCAGGCCATGGCATCCTTGCTATGGTGCAGTGTATGCCCAGGAAATGAGCCCATTGTAAACAGATTATGAAGTGCTTGTAACAATTAGGTAACTGAAGCAAGTCTAATGCACTTTTCTTACACAGCCAATAACATGTTCTGGTAGTGCTGGCTATGACAAATCAATATTGTACTTGAGTCATCGCAATGCCACGCACTGATTTTAGAGGACTTAAGCTTTCTCGTGTCTCCTTTTTATTACATTTCTTCACAACTGAAGCTGCTGCCAGGTTGCCGACAGCCAGCCCCACATCCCAGGGGCCCAGCAGTGAGCAGCCGAGCCCCCAGCCCAGCCAAGCCCATGCACAGGCACTGGGCACCCCCTCAGACCCAAACCACACCAGCCAAGGAGTCCCCACATCTGAGAGCTCAGCAACACAACCCAGCACGATGGCAGAAACCCCAAGCTCTGTGCCGGCTCTGATGAGCTCTTCTGCCACCATCTTGGGGCATCCTCCCGTCGAGACTGCCACCACGCCACTGCACACAGCCAGGGACAGCCTGAAGGTGAGGATGGGGCTGTGGGACCATGAGGAGGCTGGACTTACCTCACAACAGGTCACTGATACAACCACTGTGTTTTTTCCCTTCCAGCCCATCTCATGCCACAATGTCAAAGAAGTGAGTGACACTGGAGCCATCTGCTTGCAGCTCAACGAGTCCAACACTTGCGTGAGTTGCAGTTCTGGGTGGACACACAGCTCCAAGGCAGGGGGGTCTGCAAGCAGACATTCTTAGCCTTGCAGTGATGGGGTCACTCACCATTCCCGGGGGGGTGGTTGGGGGTGAGGAGCTCACGCTGTTATCCCTAGGGCAGAGAATCTGAGCTGTGCCAAACTGATGGAGGTGGGGATGATCCCAGCAGTCCCAGGGTAAATGCATCCTCCTGGTTGCATAAAACCTCCCTTTTCATGATTAAGCTCTGGGGTCAGTTTAGCTTTTAAAGTACCTCCCACCATGTTGAACGGGAAATTGCCTTTGTTCTTCTCCTTCCTCTTCCCTGTTGGGAATGCGAGTGCCTTTTTTTGTCTTGCCAACTGCCCTAGGAAAGGAATCAGGGCATCTGAAGGAGCACCAGTGACTGATCAGTGGCTCCATCTGCACAGAGTCCTAAGGGAATCCCAGGTTTTCTGCTGCCCTTGGCCTTGTGCACCAAAAATGAAGCATTTATAAAAGCAGGAGAGGGTCTGGCCGTGACCCTGGTGTGGGTGGGAGGCAAGAAACCTTCCACATTGGAGATACAACCTGTGAGATAGGTGCTGGATCTTGTGGCACAGCAGTGCTGCTTAGCTATACTGCAGCCACTTAGAGGGAGTGAATTCTTGCTTGGCTTTGCTCTCCATATGGCATTTAGACTTGCTCCTGTTTACAGGGACTGTATTTTAGCAACAATTCACATGGAAACTCCTCCGGGAGCAAGTGGTTCTGGTCACAGATGCCATCTAGTGGGAAAGGACACTTGGGCACAGGGGCTGCACCCCTTGTCCACACATTGTATGCCTGCACAGACACAGGTGGATGCACCTGTGGCATACAGAGTATCCTATAGAGTCGTGTCTAATTGCATATACTTCCCTCTGTGTGAAAAGAGTCCAACTGCCCCACTTCCAGGCATGTTTTTATGGGAGCTTTCACCCCAGAACAGACCTTTCTCGTGCCTCCACCTCATGGAGTGGGAAAATCCAGCTCAGGCTCAGCAGGCACTGAACCTGGGAACCAGATAAGAGCGTCTGTGAGGGGAGCAGATAGGAGGGACCGTGTCTCGCTTTCCTGCTTGGCCTTTCCCAAAGCAAATGAGCAATGAGCTGGCTCCCAGCACTGCTAATTGCAAGGGGAAATTCTGACACTCCGATGAGTTCTTTCCACAGCAGAGAAAGGAAAATACACACTTGGGTCTCTTGTTCCATCTTGGCCTTTCTCACCCCAAGCCAAGCTCGATAGAAACAGCTGAAAATGATTTGTTTGTTATTCTCCCATGGATAAGTTCCTGCATTTCTCTACGCTAAGAGGATGAGGTGATCCCAGAACAAGGCTGAGGCAGTGCTTAGGTAGAAAGAGGAAAACACTGAGCTTCCTGAAGGCAGGGACAGCGATTTAGTGAGAGCTGGTCTCTGTCTCAAGGGAGGGGAACAGCCACAGCTCATGATGTCCCCAGGTGGGAGGATGTTGGGGAAGCTGAGAAGGTCTTTTAGCAGCTGTGGGCTCTGTACCCAAGCCTGGCTGTGTCTGAAAATAGCCACAAGGAGAAAGCCTATCCTGTCTGCTACAGAAATTGGCCCGCAGAAGAAGGCTGCAGCTCCTCACTCCTCTTCCTCTTCCACCTGAGAGTCAGTTCAGCTCTAAAATGTGAGAAATTGGTATTATTTTTGCCTAGCCTTTGATCAGCAACCTAGCAAAAACATTGAAGACATTTCCTAAACAGGAAGGCTCAATGCTTCTTTGTTATTTCCCTCCTTTCCCAGCCCCTGCCTGGGACTCTGAAACAATGGGGCTCTTCAGGCGGCTGTTTGAGTCCAAAAAGTGGAGAGACTTGCCATGCAATTCACATCCTAAATTTAGCTTTGCTTAAATGCCATTTGCAAGAGCTGCTATTGATATCTTCATTTCATTTCTTCTCATTAAGTTAAGAAACAAGAAATTAGCATCTCCGTTTCCTAGGTGTTGGGACTGGGGCTTGAAGCAGTGGGGAAGTGGGGAGGTGAAGGTCTGACCTCCAGCCCAGCGCTGGTTGTCACTCCTGGTTGCTTCTTGCTCAGCTTTGCACAGCACAGAGAAGCCACCAAAACACAAAGGGTGAATGCACAACACTCCCATAGCACCAGCAGAGTGGTGATGGAGAGCTGGTCCATTTCGTTGATTCAATGGCTGGTTTTCTTACAACTCTTGCAGAAACACTTCCTAGAGATGAAGGGATCAGACTTGTGGAGTGCAATATGTGAGGAGAGTGCCCATCGCGTCCCTTCCCCCTGCCAGATCCAGCTCGCTCAGTCCGAGGTGGACCATGACTGTATGCTCCTCATCCTCGTTGGCGAGAGAGGTCAGTTCGGCTGATGCCTTTGACTGTCACTGATGATGGCCTTTATGTGGGCAGTGGGAGAGGCTTTGGGGCACAATCTGGAAGGAGGCTTCTCTCTGCAACTGCTCTTTCTTCTGGGGTCTTCTGGATACACAGAGCTTTGGTGTTGCCTCAAGAGCAGCTCCTCCATGTTCCGCAATGACTAGGCTCCTCAATGCTGACTTTAGCTGCAGCATGACCCTCTATGTAATGTGCATCTCCTGTTTTAAACCTTGCAGATCCTGCTACAGATATGCTCCAGGAGTCTCACTGGGAAAAGGTAAATTCCTTAAGCAAATTCTGCTGAGAAAAAAAAAGGGTGGCCCGAGAGGCTGGAGAAAGGAGATTTTTAGATGGTCAGTTAAGACGTGACCTTGCCTCCATCTAGAAGGTGCTTGTTGAGTGTTGGCCCATGAGATGGTTGGATCCCAGCTATAACTGAGGATGTAATTGGCACTTTGCTGCTTCAAAGTACTACCCTGGCATTAATCAGTTTCTCCTCTCATCACTCCAGTGAGGCTGCCATTGGCTTGAAAGCTGAGCTCCAGGTGTCTGTGTAAACGGCAGCCAACAGACCTGCAACAGCAGTGCACAGCAGAAGTGTTTGCACTGGAAGTGTTTGTCCCTGGCAATGTTCAAGGCCAGGCTGGATGGCGCTTGGAGCAACTTGGTCTAGTGCAAGGTGTCCTTGCCCATGGCAGAAACTGGATGAGCTTTAAGCTCCCTTCCAAGCCAAACCACTCTGTGATTCTATGCTTTCAGCAGCAGATGCATGCTCTAAATCTCAGGGCCTGAACACTCTGGTCCAAGGGAGAACATTGGGCAGCAAAGCCCAGCTTTGTTTACATGATGTTTAATAAGGAGGTGAAGAGCAGCATTGTTTGAAGCCCGGTGCCTGTTCCGCACATGTTTCCTGTTTGTCGGACTCCCAGCTCTCTTTGGTGTTTTATGTTTTCCAGTTTGGAATAAAATCCCTCAAACGGGGGAGCGTGAGGAACCACCAGGACTTTTCTCAGAAGACCCTGATTGCCTTGGTCACATCTGGACTCATGCTGGCCTTCCTTGGCTTGGCTGGATACTTCCTGATGAAGCGGCGGAGCTGGAGCCCTGCGGGAGAGAGGCTGGTCAGTGCTTATAGGTGGCAGAGCAGCAGGTAGAGATGAGCCATGGGGTGCCCGGGTGGGAGAGGAGGGGGCTCAGCACCGACAACCTGCATGTGTGTCCCCAGGTCCTTCCTGGGCAAGGAACAGACCAGATAGGGTGAAGGGAAACCTCTCTTGCCTTCAAAACTTAACTCTTAGCTGGTTGCTCCTGTGGGGAAACGGTCCCTTTTCACTCATACTTCTAGGTCTAACACTTATTTTTGCTCAGCAGTAAGAATTCATCCAGCAAGACCCTTCCAGAGACACCAAAACCTTATGAATTTGTCATTAAAAGTGACACACTTTAACTTTCCATTCGCTGCATTTGAGTTATCTGTCTGTCTTGTACCGATGCTGTAATAAAGGCTATTTCTCCCCCTCACTTAACAAGCAATGGTAATAAAATATATCAAGAAAGAAAGAGGCAGAAATTTCCTATTTCTGTTTTCCCCTTTCCAGGCAGGCTGAGGACTCTTCCAGACTTTTGGGATGTAATCCCTTTGTAAAGTGAGGACAGGACATGCTTTCCCCTCATTGCTGCTTGAGGGCACGTGGAGAGCTGTATCCTGAGAAGCCATTAGGTTATTTCATTGCCAGAAAGGATGCCCTCACAACATGCAGATACGAAGTCAAGTGCGTGTGTCAGAGGCAGGCACAGCACAGCTTGGGCTCTCAAGCTTGGGTACCATCTCCTGGATGCTGGCAGCAAGTGATAGGCAATGTAAATCTGTGGCTGGGACCTGCCCATGGAAATGCATGGGAGGATCAGACCAGTTTCTAGGTGAGATATGTCCAGCACACCCATCTCACTGCCATGGACAAGGGTGTCAACAAAGGGGCTGAGCAGAAAGAGAAAGCTCTGCAGCCTGCTGTGCAGGTGAATGCCACCAAGCAAACAAGGAGTGGGGCTACCTGCTACTAGCCTGGGACCACTAGGGCCCATTACACTGCTATCAGGCCTGCCACGGTGCAACACATGGGAGATATCATGGTGGGGATGGAGGCTATTGCTCTGCATCCTCCAGAGACATCTGCTCCTTACAGCAACAGTAGTAACAAGCCACACAGCACACCTTTGCATTTGCTGGAGTGCAACCCTGCACTTCTGCTGGCACCTTGCTGCGAGCTGTAGGTGTATTTACAGGCTGGGAGAAAGGACGGGGAAAGATAAAGAGGCAATTTCCATAGCTTTCATTCCATGGTGCTTCTTACTTAGCTGGAATGGAAAACAGAGGTGGTCTGTTATGGAATCATAGAAGGGTTTGGATTGCAAACCCAAGGCAGGGTCAGCTCCAAAACCTGGATATAAGAAAAAAACTCAAAATCTGACAGCTTCTCTTTTCAGGTCCAGGAGAAAAATAAAACACAGCTCCTGGCTGTTTCTCTTGCTTCGTCTTGCCATAGTTCAGGCCCTCTGTTCCCCTCCTCATCAGCCAGAGCAGGTTCCCATGCCTGCAGTTATTTGTATCTCCTGTCCAGGAAGCGGCGGCCGGCAAGCCGCCGGCCGCAAACAAGGCGGCGCCACCCAAGCCGCTGCCTGCAATCAAAGCTAGTCACTGTCAGCCCTTTCCCTCCCTTAACTCTTTGTTATTTATGTACCTGTTTAGGCTGAAGACCCGTATTACACGGAAAATGGTAGCCAGGGAAACACAATGTTGATGATCCCTCCCCAAGAGCAACCGGAGCTGCAGGAGAAGCCAAACCTCAACGGTGGGACTCAGGAGAATGGGACTGGCCAAGCATCTTCCAAGAACGGCCACTCGGGCCGGCAGCAGAGCCCCGCTGACACCGAAATGTGAACCAGGCTGAAGGTGCATCCATCCTTAGTGTGAACCAATAGAGGGGAGCGGAGAGACAGGGGAGGGCAGGAGTTTTCTACGGACAGTTAGGGAATTGCAGACCATTTCTTGTTACTATTATTATTCCTGTGAAGAACTTCCAAATCAGCCTAAAGCACATGAAGCGCCAAAGACCTGCTGCTCTGCCTTCTCCTCCTTCTCCCACTGACCACACAAGACACTTTCTTGCAGCTGTTTGTCTGCTTTTGGTGTTAGAATAACATGAGAAATGCAAGTGCCCTTTGCTCTGGAAGCTTTTAAGCAGAGGCAGACTCAAGGTACAGAAGCTTTGAACCAGACTCGAAACAACAGTGGCAGTGTGTTAGGCTGATTAAAATAGTTAAACTGGGATTTCAGTGACAAAAACCTTCCAGGTTTCAGATGATTTTGGTTATCATCAGAGTTGGTTTTAATCTTGTCTTTATGTTTAAGTGCAGGATTTCTTCCTTTCTTTTAAGAACATCAGGCATTTAATCCCCCTTCTTGTGCTTTAGGTCTCCTTTAGTATTTCCTACTCCAGCAGAATTTGCTGAAGCTGTGTGTAAAACTTTCCACATGGATTTGAAGGCTGAAATGTGAATAGACCTCAAACTTGTTTCTTATTCAACCCTACCAGTATGCAGGTAGTTGTTTTAGAGTAAAGATCTCCCCCAGTCTCTTCATGTCAGGGACTGGAGACGGCAGTTTGACGAGGCAGAGCCAGCGAGCAATGAGATGGAGAACACCTCACATGGCTGTATGTGGCTCTGCAGATGCCTGGGGCTGGATGTCCCACCACCCTCCCTCCCGGCACATGGGGGCTTGTCTTTGGGAATAAATGATGCCAAAGGGGCTCCCAGTGGGATCAGTATTAGACAGAGACCTGGCTCTGCTCCGGGTGTTTCTCCCTCTGCATCAGCAGCAGGTACACGAACAAAAAGTGGGATTTTTTTCCTATAGTAAGTGGAGACCAACACCAAAACCCCAACAGCAGGAGCAGCTCCTCCCCAGCTCTGCACTGCCCAAGCTGCATGACTGAGGTTGAGCTCTGCACAGCTCAGTGAGAGCCAAGGACCAGGCACAGGTTTGTGCTCAGCCCAAGCAAATGCAGCTCATACTTAAGGAGCCAAAGTTGGTGTGGCACAAGCCTGGACTTGATGGTGCAAGACCACGAGAGGCTGAAGCTCAGCATATGCTGGGCAGACCACAACCCCTGCTGGCACCTCCACATCCGAAATAAGGACAAAACCAGCCCTTGAAGCTGATCTATCCCCTCACTAGTGAATTTATCACAATCTTTTCTCAGCGCTCAACACCTGAGGGGAAGGCTTTGTTTTTGGTACAGTGCTTAAAGGAATGACAGCAATGTCCATCATTACCTGGGGGTGTTTTCATGGGTGCAAGAGTCATTTAAACACAGTTTAGAGTAGTTCAGGTTTGGTTTGGTTTGGTGTGACTTGATCCTCCCAAATCTCATTGTAAATAAATCCCAGTTGAAAAATAAAAAGTTGACTATTAAAATGCAGTTTCTCCATTGTGTCCTTGGAATAACAGCATGTTTATCCCACTGGGCTGCGTGGCTCTGGCTGTGTCAGTGTGATGAGAGGCCAACGCCTTGCAGAGAGGTTGTTTCCCAGCAGAAATACTATGACTAAAGGCTGTGGCTTGTCCTGTGCACATTTTCCCTGTCTTTCAACAAACATGTTTGCAGGAGAAGTGACGTACGACAAACTGTAACACCTCGTTTGTTGGATTTTCTGATGTTTAAGAGGCCCAGATAATTCCTGGTCCAGTTTTATGGAGTGATCTGTAAGGCTGGGTTCTGACCTGACAGTGGAGGGGGGTGTGTGCATATGAAAATCATAGAATCATAGAACCCTAGAATGGTTTGGGCTGGAAAGGACCTTAAAGCTTGTCCAGTTCCAATGGGCAGGGACACATTCCAGTAGACCAGGTTGCTCCAACTTGCCCTTGAACACTGCCAGGGATGGGGCAGCCACAGCTTCTCTGGGCACCCTGTGCCAGGTCCTCACCATCACCGCCTGTTTTGTGGTAATTCGGGGTAATGTGACCTCCAACAGATTGGCTGCAAAGGGAACAGATGCAGGGAAATGCAATTCCTTTCTTTCTCTCTATCTGGAGAGCCCTGGAGCAGCATTCCCAGGGGCTGGATTTGCACCATAGGGTTGGACAGGGTGCAGGGATTGGCTTTTCTTTCTTGGCAGCTGTTTATCTACTCAGCACTACTCACTACATCAATAGTGGGAGATCTAATCAAACGTCAGGTGCGTTTTTCACAGCTCAGGGTATGTCCTACAGCCAAGACCAGACAATGAAGTTACAGTCAAGTGCTTTGGCAAGCCAAAAGGCTTCTCTAAAGCATCCAGATTGAGGGAAATGCTTTGAGTAGAGGTGGCCGAGCAGGGACAGAGCCGAGCCAGAGGAAAAGGCTGCGCTTCCAGCTCAGGAAGTTTTTTGCCTGTGTGTAAACACAGGCAGGCTCAGCAAAAAGGGGTATTATTATTCCTTCCTTATCAAACCCCTTGCATTCCTTCCTTGCGGCCCCACCGTCTGCCAGGCAGCCTCCTCCTCTCCATCCCATGCTTGTAGCTGCTTCTGGGGGGCTTTTGGGAAGTTAAATCCATCTCAGCTTCCAACAGCAACCTGCTTTTCTATACATGATTCAAGGTTGATGCAAGTGCTCTTGCCTGGTTCATGATCTCATGGTCTGCTTGTATACAGTGTATATAGAGTTTAGCTGGTGGGGACTCTTAAATCAGTGTGAAATGCTCTGCATGAAAGCATCCTTTGGGGAAGAATGGTGGCAAATACATATACAAATACAATATATATTCAAAACCATATATAGATACAGATATAATTAATACATATACCTATACCCATACATATACATAGACATATACAAATACATATTCAATATATATAAATATACAAATACAATCCATATATAAATACAAATGCAATATATATACAGATACATATGCATGTACATATACAGTACATACATGTTAAATATAAATTTAAGTATAAATAATAGAAATAGTGTAACTAATATAAATAATAGAAATAGAAATGTGACATGGCTATTAAATGACATACCCATGTCCCAGCCTGAAACAGAAGCAGGAGCTCTGACTTCCATCCAGGCAGCCCCATATCATTCTGCAGGTTGAAATCAAAGGCTTTTTCAGCAATGAAGGAATACATTCCTCACTGAGCTGCCATAAAATGCTCCTGTGAGTTGAAGGTGTTTTGCTCTGTGCAAGGCTGAAACCAATCAAATTTATCAGCACAAACAGTTTTATTAAGTTTTATTAACAATGTCGCTCAGTGGATCTTCCATCCCTTTCATAATGAAACAGCCCTCACAGGTGAGAAAACTTCTGCCCTGCAACATTCAAACACTTCACAGCAAAACAGCATGTCCTAGGTCAGAGAAAATAGCTCCTTAGTTTCTGGTTGTTCATTTCCTTTGCATTGATTTCTTGCTGGGAAGAGCTGCCCCAATGCCCAGCATCCCTCAGCAGCAGGATGGGTCTTGCACAGACAGCAAGATGCCCATCTGAGGATGACTTGGGGACCCTCAGAAAGAGATGAACTCTCCTGGTGCTCTCCACCACCATTGTTGTCCCGAACTGTTAGAGGCAACAGAACTACTATTCTCTTTAATTACACCAGGTAAGGATTTACTTCTTACAGGCTGAGTGGGAGCTGGTGCCCAGTGAACCCACCACAGAGACAGAGTAAGTCATGGCCTCATGCTTAAACGCACTAAGGTGCTTTCATGGCTTTGAAACAGCAGCAGAAATAGTCCAGGGTATATTATATATACCAATGCTGCTATCTGCTGGCTGTGCTTTGCTAGAACATTTAGTACTTGGCTCTATTGGGCGGCTGGTACTTGGGTAATAGTCCCCTGTTGAAGCAGCACCTGCGGTAGAGTCCTGCTCCACCACACTCCTGCTGCACCCCAGAGAGGATGAAACCTGGAGAGGGGCTTTGGACAAAGGCCTGTAGGAACAGGACAAGGGGGAATGGCTTTAACCTGCCAGGGGGGAGATTGAGATGAGCTCTTAGGCAGAAGTTCTTCCCAAATCACTCTAGGATTCTGTGGTTATGAAATGATGAAAGCAGGAACAAATACCATGGGCTTTGCAGCTCATTTTTGGGGAATGGGGAACATCTAAAATGAAATTTCTAAAATGACTTTCCCATCAATCCAATTCCCATTTGCTTGTTCAATGCCTGATCCTGCAAAATCCACGTGGGAGTTCTATGGTATTTGCTGCACCATCTGCTGCAAGGCCAAGTGGGCTTTTCCATCCAAGCACAAGGGTACACGTGTGACACCTCAGGTGCCTGATGGAGAAGAAGCTGGTGGAGGAGCAGTGGTGGAGCCAGGGCACATCCCTGTGACCACAGCCTAGGAACTGGCAGTGCCCTTGGCTTCCTCCGCTCAATTCCTGTGTTGTTCTAGTTCTGAGGCAGCCAAAAGCTCCGTCACCATAAGAAGGCCATAAAGAGGCCTTGGTAAAGGGTGATGTTCATGCTCATTCCCTCTTCAATCCTTTTCTAACCACAGAACTGTCATCACATAAAGCCCATGTATATAATCCATGATGTTTTCTGCCTTTGCTTTTGAGCTAAAGGGAACAGCATCTGGGAAGGGCTTTTCCATCCCCCGGAAAAGAAATGGTATTTACAAGTATTTGCATTACAGGCACTTCACAGGTGTTTCATTCAGAGTCTTTAATCGTAGCCTTCAGAGCCATTTAATTTGCTGGTGTTTTGATTTGTAGTAACAGACGTAAATGAGATTATCTATCCCCTGGGATAAACTGTCAAAGACAAGTGCTGAAGAATTGGCCTCTAAAAACATTCTCATGTGCTGGTGTGGCAAACCCTGAGATGGAGCCAGAGATTAGTGTGAGCCAGGACTTGGGTCTCAAACACAATGTGCAGTGTGAGAAGCACCTTTGGGTGGGCTCACCCCCTTAAGGAGCCATGAAGGCAGGAGGAAACATCTTCACAGCATGCAAAGGAAGAGTGCTCAGTGCTGTGAGGCTTCAGGGGGGTTCTTTTATAAAAAAATATCAGGTGAGAAAATAAGAGGTGAATAGAATGAGATGTGGTTTCTTGGAAGAGGTCTGGTTTGGGGGTACAGCTGTGCAGTCTGATGGGGGGATTGCATTGGGTTCAGATTTTCCTATTGATACTTGTTCACGTTTCTCTTCTGGAGGAAAATAAAACCAAATGCAATTTTGAACAGTTTTGCGGCTGGTTTTCTAATGGAAAGTTATTTGTTGGGGGAAAATGAGACTAGTTTCAGTTTCTCACTTTAACTGTAGGAAAAAAGGTCTGAAAACAGTTACATAATCGTAGACTACCAGCCTGGTTTGGGTTGAAGGCACCTTAGAGCTTCTCCCCCTTGTACTGTCCCTACAGGCCCTTGTCCAAAGCCACTCTCCAGGTTTTCTGGAACCCCTTTAGGCACTGGAGCTGCTCTGAGGTCTCCCATTAAGGAGCCTTCTCTTCTCCAGGCTTTGTGTCTTGCAGAAGCCACAGATGATGTCCCCGGGGCCTATAACTGGGAAATTTATTTCCAATTACATATTTTCTTATTCGTATAAAAATTAACAAATCCTCTTTCCACCCTTGGCTCTTTATTTGCTATTTCTGGCTCTTTTGATTCCCCCTCACCATATTTTTCATCTTGATGTTTGCATCTTCCTTCTTTTCTTATCTTCTGCCTGCCCCAGAGGCTTAGCGCTGCTTTGGCAACATGCTAGCATGTTTAGGAATGATAAGACATCTAATTAATAGTTTAATTAGCAGTACAAGGTCTTAATAGCTTATTAAAGGAAAGACATTCAGAGAATTCTTCCCCTTTTCTTGCGCTGGTACAATATAATTTACCAGCAAATGATAAACCAGGTTTGAGTAGTGCTGAGGCTTTTAGCAGGGATTTGGTGCTGGATTCCTGATTTCATGGGGGATTTTGCACCACTAGTATTATTATTTAGTCGCTGTTGTTGCTTGAAAACAATTTACCAGATGAACAAAAGCAATTGCAAAGGAACAAGGGCGCTGCGGTGCGGCAGGAGCCTGGAAGGGGAATGAAGTCAAGCTGCCTTCCCTTCTCCTGCATAGAAACAAATCCTGGCGGGAGCTAAACTTGCTCTTTAAGAGGCTCTGCTGAAATGTCAGGTCGTGCTCAGAGCCGGGGCAGCTCAGCCGCTGCGGGCTCCCATCCACACGCTGCCTTTGCACTAATGTTATTAAACCTGATTATTTTTAGATGAAGGCATCCTTGGCTTACAGGCTCCAACGGTGTAAGGACCACCTTGGGATCCCTCTGGCTTTTCACAGTGAGAAACTCAGTGTTAAACCCTCCTTTGGAAAGAGGAGAGGGAACCCAACTGGGGTTCCCCAGGCCACCGTGTTTTCCCTCTGACCCACACACAGATCTCTTTCTATATTTATCACACTGTCCATCGGGCAGGCAGAGCCCACTGGAACCAGGGCAGGGGAGCCGGGAAACAAGACAGGGATGAAGTGGGCAGCGAGGAAAGGGCTGGAGATAGAGAGGGGGCATTTGGAGCTCCCACCAGCCTCCCAGCTTCATCCACGTTATCCCTGCCCGGAGGCTGGCTGCTGCGGGAATGTTGCACAGAGATGGCAGCGCCCCAAGTCCTGGCCTTGTCCAGGGAGGTTTTGCTGTGCTCCGGATGGAGGCACCGCTGGGGAATTTCCACTGGGCTGCGGACAGAGCTGGCGAGTCACGAAGATGAAGCTGCCTTCGGCTGCAGCGGGGCACGCAGGCGCAGCACCCCTGTGCAGCCGAGCATCCCTCCGGCTCTGAGACCTCTCGTGTCCCCCAGTTCATACCTGCAGATCCACGACTCCTGCCCACTTGGACCAGGCAGCCTTTGCAGCGGGTGTCCATGTAACCATAGCCCACGGGTTTTTTATAGCCCAATAACACTGGTTATTGGGGCTATAAAACCCCTCTGGTTTGTGCCTTATGGACCCCCACGCCAAAATAACCCATCCTGCATGGGTGCTGCTGTGCTTTGCAGAGATGAAGCCCTATACAGGGAGTATGCACCGTTTTTGGAATCTCACAGGGAAATGATGCAGTTATAAGGCTGGCAAATTGAGAGAACGCAAGACTAGTGCAATGTTCTTACACGACTGTCAGCAAATTGCTTCATCTGTGCTGAGCTGAGTTTCCCATCCGTTAAATGGGGAATGATTATCTTCATACTTCCTAGCAGGGAGTGAGGAATCTACCCACCAATGCTTGCTGAGGTGCTGGAAAGGAGATGCGCAGGGACACACGTAGCGGCTGGAGCCGGGAAAAACAACCTTCCCGACCTGGAAGGAACAAGTCGCGTTTTAAAACCGACCTTTAGGAATTAATTTCTCCCTTTGCTGTTTTTTTCCTTTTTACTGAGGAAAATCCCGAAATAGATTTATCCGGTGCGAGGAGGATTGTAAAAGGTTTCCCTGGAGGGGACTATCCCAGGTGCCGTGGGAAAAAAAGAGGAAAATGCGGCACTGGGGCGGAAAGGGTGGGGGGCGAACACACGGTGCCTCCTGGGAGTTGTAGTCCGCTCGGGTTGACCTGGCCTCCGCCGGAGCCGCTGCGCACCACGCAGGTACCGGGGCGGGTATCCCACATCCCATCCGTGTCCCCCGCTCATCCTGCACGCACCCCATGCACATCCCATGCACAGCCCTACGCACGGCCGGGTCCTGTCCCCGCTCTGGGGTGCTGCCGGCTGCCCCCCGCCCGCACCCCGACATCGGGCTAGGGGAAAGTGTGGGTCTCGGCAAGGAATGGAGAGTCTTGGGAAGAGCAGTAAAAATGGTAATAAGGATGATAATAATGATAATAATAACGGTAATAATGACGATATTCTTCCCTGTGGGGGTGGTGAGGCGCTGGCACAGGATACCCAACCCAAACCATGCCAGGATTCTATGATTCTATCTATGATAATAATGATCATAATATGACAACAACTATATTAATTATCAATAACAATATAACAAGAATAATTCATACTAATACTATGACAACAATATTAATTATCAATAATATAACAAGAATAATTAATGCTATGACAACAACAATAAAGAGCTTAAAGTTAATAAAGATAATAATAATGATAATGACAATAATAAGAATTAGAAGAAGAAGCAGAAGCAGCAGCAGCTAATCTTGTTACACTTCAACAAGGGGGTCCACGCAGATGGACCAAGCTCACTCCTATCCTATAGGATAAGTGGGAATGGCTGTCCTAGGCCAAACGGGAACACTAGGGGGAATGTAAGGGCGCTCTCACTATTTCTATTTTAACATCAGGCCATGGGGATTGCAAGCAGCTGCTTTACAGCTTCCTGTTTTCCCGGCTTTTCTATTAAGGGCCAATAGCTGCAGGCAGCATCGTAACTGCCGTGCGACGGGTTGTTACGGTCTGGCTCGTCCTTTCCCCCTCTCAGAATATACGATGCCATTTCTGTTTGGGGACTGTTTTAGTAGCAAGGTGGCGGAGACAAAGTTGACTCAATAAACTTGCTTTTCCCCTTGTGCAGCTTTAACTTAGATAAATGGGCTTTCAAGTCCCGGTTTAGCATGGGATAGGGCTGTTTACCATTCATCATTGTTAGTTAATTGCTGTTTGGTTAAATATTTAATTTGGATTAAGTTCTTTTATGCTCTTTTCATGAAAACTAATAAATAAAGGTGTGTTTAGTAATGTGGTAAAAGGCTTTGTAAGAGGCTTCTTAAAGATACTCCACAGTAGGGAAGCTCCATGAAGTTATTCTCTGTATATTGCATTTAAGTTCTCTGACTTGTCATTTGCTGTGTTGTTATTTGTAAGTAGCCAAGCAGAAGCAGCAAGGGGAGTCCACTGGCTTCTCTAGTAGTGCAGGCTTCAAGTCTGTATTACCCAATTCATTCCTTCTTCTGAAAAGTAAAATGAAACACGTTTGCATCATTGTTTAAACCCACAAAATCCATCTTAGGGCTTGCAAGTTGCCTTGTGTCCAGTGTAGGACAGTGCAAAGGAAGGATGGGTTTGAGTGAGTCCAGAGGAGGCCATGGAAATGCTGTGAGGGCTGGAGCAGCTCTGCTCTGGAGCCAGGCTGAGAGAGCTGGGCTGGGGCAGCCTGGAGAAGAGAAGGCTCCTGAAGGGGAGACCTTAGAGCAACTCCAGTGCCTCTCCTGGAGCTCCTGCTGGAGCCGGTGCAATGTGTCCCATTCTCCATGACACACTGTCCTGTTGCCAAGGAGCTGATCATATTGCTGGGAGCCAGGACTCTGCTGAACTGCTCCAGCATTCCCACTCTTCCTTTGCCTCCTCCCCACCTCCCCCTCAGCCCCAATGGAATTGCATTAGGAGGGATGATCCTGCAACCACCACCTCGCTATTGGGGCTGGGTTTTGGCAGTCTTAGGCAATGGGGGTGTGCACGTGGCCAACCCCAGCGGTGGGACTGTCAGCTTTGCTGTGACACACAGGGTGTTACTACCACGGGGTGACAGGCACCTCTGCAGATAACTCAGGTTGCCATGGTTACAGATGGAAATAGGGCTATGGGTTAACTTGGGTCAGTGTTGCATCAAGCACAACACCCCGCATAGCTCTGCACACCCCTGGAACAGTGAATGCTGGAACCAGGAATCCCCAAGTCCTGAGCTTGTCAGTTAAACTCCCGGAAACTTCCCAAACAGAAACCCTTGGGGTGGAACAGCCTCCTGCGAGACCCTGGCAGAAGGAGCTGTCTCAGCCCTGAGACCTGTTATTTCTTACTGGTGCACCCCAAATATTAAGGCCTTCTGTAAGCTCTGATTTTTTCTGGGCTTTCACATTCTGAATCATAGAATCACGGAAGGATTTGGGTTGGAAGGGACCTTCCAGTTCCAACTCATCCAGTTCCAACCCCCGGCAATGGACAAGGACACCTTCCACTAGAGCTGGTTGCTCCAAGCCTTGTTCAATATTCATATTGTCTTTGGGGAAGGAACATAGTTAGATATTTTTATATTAAATATTTAGATTATAGACATCAGGCAGAAGCTCTTCCCTGTGAGGGTGCTGAGGCGCTGGCACAGGGTGCCCAGAGGAGCTGTGGCTGGCCCATCCCTGGCAGGGTTCCAGG
>NW_009913310.1:70945-104824 GCF_000696875.1 Nestor notabilis
GGTTGGAACTGGATGAGCTTTAAGGTTCCTTCAGCCCAAACTAGGCTGGGATTCTATGATTCTATATTAGAAGCTGGCATAGATTTAAACCCAGTCTGTGCCATTTCCTCATTGCCAGTCCTTGCAGCAGTCTGGGAGCTGATCCTCAGTTCTCCCGTTGAAAGGACAGAATGATGCTGTCATGTACGAGCTGGGCTGGAGCTGGTCTGTGTGTTGGTTTGGGGTTTTTTGTAAAGGAAAAGAGTTGGCAGGACCATGAGCAAAGCTGAAAGTACTTTCATCTGTTTTGGTTTGTAATGTTTTATGTTTTGTTTTCTACTTCATGAATTACACGAGGGAATCACTCAGAACAAAGGTCTCCCATTCGGGAAAGGGACAAAATAATCTGCAGGGGAACTAATGTGATTCAGTAGAATCAGCCAAGAAAAACCCCAAAATATCTTAACAAATGAGAGTATCTGTTTTATCTTAGGGAAAAAGAAATAGTTCACCCTCTAATTGAGGTTTGTTTGCGAAAGAATTCCAGGCTGGGCAGAGAAATCAACTCATGCATCAAAATATGTTTTGAGATTAGTTTTTATTTATTGAATGGATTAAGAAATGGATTTTAGAACTTGCCTGTGGTTTTCAAACACTTCTGGCTCTGTAAGTGCAAAATACCTGTGCTACCTTTTAACCTGTTGTGTACCTGTGTTTTATGAAAGGCTGCAGAAGAGAACTGACCCAGAAGAGTTTTAAAAAGGCATTTTGAGGAGAAACCAGCTGGGAAAGGAACTTCTCACTCCTGCTTTTTCACAAGGTTCGTTTTTAAAGAGAATAGCTTATAATTACATATATTTAGAAGCATCTTGAGGGCTCACTGAGACCCAGAGGCCACTATGGCTCAGAGCTGGACAAGCAAAACCAGTTTAGCCCTGGCCATGATCATTTATAATCCCATTTTCCAGGCCGAGCCAAGGGGCAGAGATAAACCTTGGCCAGTACCAAACCTGGCATGAACAGTGATTGCTACCAGCGACAGCGTCGGTCCGATCAGCTGAGCTGATGGATCCGCTCTGAAGATGATCATCTTGCAGCAATAAAAGGATGTTTTCAGCTAAGAACAAACGCTTTGTGGTGTTAGGTTTGGGCGGTCTCAGCAGCGGTGCTGGTGCAGGCAGCGTGGTGCTGGTGCTTAGCATGTCTGGCAGCTCTCAGGCACCCGTGGGTGCTGTGCCGGGGGCGGGAGCGGGGCCCCAAGTGCTTCAGATGAATCACAGCAGATTTCCCAATCTCACTGTGCTGGAAAAGCCGTCACTGCAGGCAGGGGCTGGCAGACACATGCACTGGGTGAGATGTGCCCTTATACCCATCCGTGTTCCCAAGTCCAAACCTCTCGGCCCAGCCGCATCACCCTCCTGTAGGTGCATCTCTAGTGGTGGGCAAAGGGAAGAGCTCTGCTCTCGATGCAGGCTGCTGGCAGCACATCAGTGCCAAGAACGCTGCTTAGGAATGTCTAAACAAATTTTTCCCTGTTTATTCGTTTCCCGATTGGAAAATACTGCTTTGTCATACTA
This sequence comes from Nestor notabilis, assembly GCF_000696875.1. Taxonomy (NCBI): domain Eukaryota; kingdom Metazoa; phylum Chordata; class Aves; order Psittaciformes; family Psittacidae; genus Nestor; species Nestor notabilis. The sequence continues at coordinate 72,502 of NW_009913310.1, forward strand.
AGGTTGGTGATAGAATCCTAGAATGGTTTATTGGCATAGTGGTATTTTTGTTTTGAGTTTATTATTATCATTATTGTAATAGATAGAATAACAGAATTCTAGAATGGTTTATTGCCATATTATTATAATTATTATTGTGGCTGCTTTCATATTATTACCATTATTAAAATCATTATTATAGATAGAATAATAGAATCCCAGACTGGTTTGAGTTAGAGTGGACCTTACAGCTCATCCAGTTCCAAACCCCTGCCACGGGCAGGAACACCTTCCATTACAGCAGGTTGCTCCAAGCACTGTCCAACCTGGCCTTGAAGACTGCCAGGGATGGGAGATTTTAATGGGAGATTTTCTCCTATCCACGTTTTAATTCCAGGGAGTTGGGAGGTGACAGCAGGACCACCGTGCTGCCCTGCAACGTGTCCAAAACCTCCCCACCACACCATGCGACCCTTCATGCTGCTCCCCCTGGTACTTACAGGAGCATTAGGTAAATCCAAAATATTGAAGGAGTGTTTAAAGGATTTTTCCTTTGTTTTCCCAACCACGTCTTTCAGTTGCTGGCTGTTTTTCCCAGCAGCAGTAATGTGTGCAGGGCTTGAGCAGAGGGGCCCTCGTGGTTACCTACTGATTACTCCTATAGAAATGAAAAGGAAAAACTCCTGGCTTCTGATAGAACAAAACTAAATTCTAGCTGCAGTTAAATATTTAAATTGGTGATTAATATCCATCCTTTAGGGGGGGAAAATAGTTGTTTTCCATCCTTTCATTGGCTTTTATGGGAGAAATAAACGACTGTAGTTTGGAAACAGAGGCTTAAATATGTTTATTCCATACTAAACATGTTGTAATTCTGCTTGCGACACAGCAAGTCAGGTCTCTGTGTGCATGTTTCCAGGAGGAAATAAAACCAACGGGGATTTATGGTAGTTCCCTCGGGATATGCTGGCGTGGGACCAGGCTCCTTTGGGGCTGCCGTAAGGAAAGTGTTGCTGGTGCAGTCTTTAAATCTTTAACACTGGATCACGTTACCTGAATACCTGTTTTCCACTGATTTTGAGAGCAGGTTCCCAGAGCCGGGTGCTATGTTAAGCCTGTGCTGATCGGCTGGAGCTGGGAAGCTGAAGGCCGGCGAGGCGGGACGCTGCCGTCACTCCCATCACTCCCATCGCTCCCGCTGTTCCCATCGGGGGACGGCGTGTTCCTGGGATTATGCAAGAACGGGCAGCGTGTGCCCCCAGCCCCTCGCTGCCACGATGGGCACTGATCCCTCATCTCCATTCACAGCCTCTGCGCCCCCACGTGAAATGGGAAACCTTGGAAAAGCAGAAGTGTGGCTGGAATTAGGATTAAGCTATTTTTAGCAGCTGCCTTGTGCCCTGTCTGTGCTCCAGCTGGGATGTTTGATTCTATCTGGGACGACTCTTTCTGCAGTTGCACCCAGGACTGATACAAACATTTCCTTTTAAACCTTGAATCTGTTGTATTTTTCTTTAGTTTTAGTTGAGCACTGTGGTTTTTACAAAAAAAACTTTTTTTCCCCCACACCTACAATAGCTGGAAAATCCAGCAGTAAAGTAATACAAATGCTGCTGTATAATAAAAGAAGTTGTAGAACTTTTACTATCATTATTATTCATTTTACTCTGTAGTTTGGAAACGTAGTCATGGATCAGGAAGGTGTTTTACCCTGTGTTGCACAAACAGCACAGAAGGAAAATTGCCTCTATTGAGTAAAATCATGTAGCGATACCCATTTTAGCTTAACAGCATCCGGACAAGACATTAAAGACACCTCTGAGCACCTCATCATTTACGCAGCCCATATTTAAATACCTGCTGCTCCTATGTTTAACCTTTGAGAATGTATTTGTAAAGGGAACTTCAAGGAAGACCAGCAGTTAGGAAAACACCGTGAAACACACTTGGATCAACATCAATGGATTCCTCCGTCCTGCTGCATTCCCCCCACCGGGTAATGTTTGGCCTTTGCAAATATCCAGCCCCACGTGAGATGGGCTGGGCACTGGGTGGGGGAAGGAGCCCAGGGCATGGGGATGGTACCTGTGTGGGCATGAGCTCCATGTGAAGCTGTCATTGCCATGCTGTCCAGTCGGAAGGTGATCCAACCACCTCGGAACCAGGAAGATGCTGTCCTTTGTCAAAACCAGGCTCCGAAGCAAAGTGCCATTCTCCCCCCTGAAAATACAGCAGTCAGCCCAAGGGCATGTTCCGTGCTATGTGTATAAGGGCAGGGTGTATTTTACTCCACACCCAACCTGTCCGTGTCCCCCCCTCCCGTGTATTTCAGTGACTCATGAAGCTCTGAAGGGCTATTTCCGTGCTCCCACTGCAATCCCAGCACCTCCGGCTGCGCTGTCAGCGCACCTCAGCTGCACACAGCACCCCCGCCGGCTCTATTCTTAGCACCTAATAGCTGAAATAATTACTTTTGTCTCAGCTCTGTTGATTCCTTAGATTTGGAACTGAGCAAAACCTGCAGCTCTGGGAGCCTGGCTGCCCCATTCCTTCTTCCACCACCGGGCAGTGTTTTGGGCACCACATGGACCAGGAATGCTGCGAGACCGTGGGCAGAGCTGTGTTGGAGGATGCTAAATACCATGAACTCAGTTTCTACACAGGGCATTAGCTCTGCTTTGAAGCAGCTTGGATGTTAATGTGGTGCCACCTCTTTGAAAAGGATCTTGGCTTTTCCAGCTGGGATTTTCTTAGACTTCACAGGGTAAATTCCAGGAAGCCAGGTTTTCAAAGGCAGGGCAAAACTTTCACCTGCAGCTTCCACTCCAGCACCTGCTTTGTTGTGTGGGTTTGATTTGCACTAAGAATGCAAACATGACTACCCGATGCCAACACATCCCAAACAGCTCCCAGGAAGGAACCCACAGCTCCAGCTTTGCTGTCTTTTGATCTCAACCCCAGATGTTCCATGCGATTCATAGAATCCCAGACTGGTTTGGGTTGGAAAGGACCTTAAAGCTCATCCAGTTCCAACCCTGGCAGATGGGCCTGTTTCTGCTGGTATTCCTTGAATGGAGCTGGCCGGGAACTCTGTAGTAGATTTCTGTTGGAAACCCTTATTTTGCTGAGGTTGTGTTTTGTGAGGAAAAGGGAGCTCTGACAAATTTCACATTTAGAAAAAGAGTTATCCCACATCAGCAGTTGGAAAACATTCTATTTTGCATTTTAAAGCCACTGTCAGGACTAGTGGTTGGTAAACTGAAGAACACTGTGCTAAGGGACATTAACTTCTGCATTCCCCTGTCGATCTCTGCCCCATTCTTTCTTCCTTCCAAGCATCACAGAGATGTCCCAAGACATCACTTACGTGGCTATTGAGGTCGAGAGGTTAGAGATTTACAGCTGCATGGACTTGCTAAGCTGGGCAGGAATTTGTTTGGCATAGTCGAGGCCTTTGCATTATTTGATCTCAGCCTTCTACTTAAACAGGAACATGCCCTGATTTTAACAATCGCAGTTTCCTGCAGTCGGAGGAAGGAGTGGCCGATGGCATTTAAACTGAAACCTGAGCCAAGGCTGCACCAGCAGGAAGCTGGAAGTGCAGGCAGCACCACCAAGGTTTCCTTCGTCATTAAAAGGATCAAGGACCTTCCTCAGAGATTATTTTATCACCCACAATACCAATAATTACATGCATGAGGGTTAGACTGCTGTAACGTCAGACTTCGTGTTACTGCTATTAAGGTCATTCTAGCAGAAAACAGCACGGGAGATGCCAAGAACTGAGGACGCAGTACCTTTAAGTACAGTTTGGCATGTAAGTAGTGGCAAGCACACGCTTCCTCTGCTCCCTGATCCCTCCATGATGCCGAGGGAAACTACCAACTGACAGCAAATGTGATAGCAATAGCTCAGGGTTCAATCGTAGAATCATGGAATGGTTTCGGTTGGAAGGGACCTTAAAGTTCATCTAATTCCAATTCCACCCTCCTGCCATAGTCAGGGACACCTTCCACTAGAGCAGGTTGCTCCAAGCCCGTGTCCAACCTCGCCTTGAACACTGCCAGGGATGGGGCAGCCACAGCTTCTCTGGGCACCCTGTGCCAGCGTCTCAGCACCCTCCCAGGGAAGAGCTTCTGCCTCAGAGCTCATCTCAGTCTCCCCTCTGGCAGGTTAAAGCCATTCCCCTTGTCCTGTCCCTACAGGCCCTTGTCATGACATCTTGTTACATTGTCCAGCACTATCAAAACTCTTTTTTCTTTCTATCAGCACTGTAAGCACCAATCTAGTCAGCCACTAAGTCATTCCTCACTCTGGACTGGACACTTACAGTGGCATTTGCATTGTAAGAGTGATCTTCCCTGCCTCCGACCACAGCCAGAGATTATTTCCAGTTACTAAGCTTGCTTCCTAGCCCGGGACTTTGCTTCCTTATGGTCAGTTCTTAGAAAACCAAAGTTCTGCCTCCTGTTTTTAGACACAGTTGTTTGACCCCAATCAAACAACACAAACCAGTAACAAAACATGAGCATGGGCCCCACTTCCAACAGAAAACCAGCCTATATTTCTACCACAGAATCACAGCTCACAAAAAAAAGCCAAATCCTGACCAACAGTGTGAGAAAATGCCTTTATTTTTTCGGGCCTCATTCAGTCAGTGCTGAAGCTTCCCATTGTGCCAAGTGATCTGTTATGCACTCAAGAGTTTCCCAGCGCGGTGCAGCTTCGAGTCTTCTTGGGAGCCCGAGTGCCACTACAAAATGAATACTTACAGGCAGGTAAAGGTCAAAATGTTCCATGGCTGGTGATTTGCAAATGCAAGTAAACCATAGAATAAATACTGCCTTTCCCCTGAAAGCAATGAAAAAGACATAACATGAAATAAATCAAAGCTGTATTTTACTTTCTTAATATACCAGAAGATTGACAAAATCACTGTGAGTTAAAAGCACCAGTCAACTGTCCCATTTCTGAGGCTCCGAGCCTTTGATCTTGCTCCAGTGCTCTATACAATCATGTTCAGAGCTTCACAGGGTCTTGTGGGTCTGCTGAGATGGCCTCTGCAAGGCCTGCACTATGCACGTTGTAAATCATCCGGATGCCAATGAGGAAAACAGGGAACGCGGGAAATCCACACTGCTCTTGCATGTTGGAGCTTCTGAGAGAACTCAGGGGTAACTGAAACCAGCACAGACAGCAGAACATCACAGAAAACACTGGCCTACTTTAGCGAGTATCGCTGCTGGGTGACTCATTTAAGTAGCCGTAGAGCTCTTACGGTTTTACCTTCGTTAACTGAAGTAGTTAATGCAGCTTCGGCCACAGAGCGTATGTGTAAGGCTTGAAGTCCCGTGGGTTTGATTGCATAAGAAACCTCGTACTGTGGCATTTAGTTGATCAAGCACTACTTCTTCCAGTCACATGGGCGTTTGATTTCCCCTTGCATCAGCTACAACAGATCTTTTCCGTCTTTTGAACCGGTGCCTGCCTGTTCAATTCACAAGGGTCATCCCCTCCATCCCACACAGGGAGCCTGTGCTGCTTGCCCAGGTCCTGAGCTCACAGGATCTTTTTGATTGTAGAATCCTATCTGAGGAAGCAGGAGCTTGCAATTCTTCTCATTTGTGTCTGTGTGTAACAGGTGTCATTTTCAGTGTAGTACAGACAAATCCCAAAATAGCTCCAGCTCTTCAGACGCTGCGAAGAGAAAAAATAGTGGTTACTTCAGCTTTGGTTGTAGTGAAAAACCCAGAGCCCGCAGCCAGCTCTGAAGTCCAGAGTTAAAATGGCAGACGTAGTAGTGATCTGTCTCTTGATTCTGTTTTTCAGATGGGCTGCTGGCTCTCTCACTCACTCTTTTGTATATCCAGACCGACGCACAACTCCCTCAGACGCTGCTGGCTCTCCATTAGCTTCCCTTTGATTCCCGATGCTGTAGCTACCACTGATCCTCCTCCACATTTCCCGGTTTTGAGGCTACAAGACAGCAGAGCTCTTCTTCCCCTGCTTGGTGCTGAGGCTGACTGAAGGCACTGGAGTTAACGTGAGGGATGGTCTTGGGGGGCAGAGGCAAGGAGAAAGTGTGCCGGGTGAAGCCTGCTGTGCTGAATACAAGCTGGTTGTGGACTTTGCCAGAGCTTATTAGATTCTGGTGACTCCAGGAACACAGTTATTAGTTCCCCTGCCTACACTGAGCATTTTGAATCTGTGTGTGTGATAACACTTATTAATACTGTTCAGATTCAAAGGAGCCTATAGCTTTCTAGCACTGTGACTACCTTATCTTACAGAATCCCTCTGTCCAGCTGTAAACCCACATTCAGCTCAATATCCTGCACCCGGCATAGCAGGGTCTTGTGGGTCCAGCAGTAGCCTCCTGCTTTTTTGCCCAGAAGGCCCCTGTTCATTCACAGGAGCAGTTCCTTTTAAGTTGCCTTATGCTTCACGGTATGTGCTTGCTGAGGATTTGCAAGACGTAGGCCTAGAATCTTTTCTTTTAGGAAGTCCAGTAGCAGTTCCTGTCACCGAAACAGTTAATCAAAAAGCACTAACTCTCTCCTGGAACGTGTGTGTGTGAGCGCGTGTGTGTGTGTTTTTGTTTTTTAGAGCCAAGAAGATTTGCTTTGGTTTTTTTAAAGCAGAAACCACCACAAAGTTGGCTGTGGTTTCAGCTGCGCTCGTTCGAGATTTGTACTGCTGACTACCAATCCTAAAAGAGTTAACCTAGTAAAGATGACTCAGAAGCAGAGAAGGAGATGCGAGGCTCAGAGCCTCGGAGGAAGCAGAGAAACAGAGGTGAGGAACATAATAATTACCAAAAAGAGGTGCAGAGTCCAGGAGCGACGTTCCCCTCGGTTTGCCTGGCCCTGGCACCGCTGGCACGGACTCCCTGGAAAGCTGCAGTTCCGCTCTTATAACACAGGGAGCAGGCTGGAGAATTTAGAGCTGCGTCACAGAGCTCAGCGAGAGAGTGAGAGAGCAAGCTCCGTCGATAGGTCTTACCAGCAACAGCCCTGCTGCAGCAAGAGGGGAGAGAGGCAGCAAGAGAGGCAGAGAGGGCTCCAAAAAGAGAAGTAACCCCAACACCAGGGACTGGGCTCCTGCCACCATCCAATGTCCTTTAAAGATCGTATTCGGGCTCGGTTGGCGTAGGAGGCTTCGCCCATTGACGATGCTGGAGACCCGGCGCGCTTAATCCCACGGGGAGGGAGAGTGGGCAGACACCGAAAGGGTTAACGGAAAGGAAATTTCTGGAACCTTCTATTCTGCGGCGCTACACAGCGAGCGGAGGGCTGAGTACTGCGCAGATGGTGCACGGGCAGAGCTCTTCGGTCCGGTTCGTCTTTCTCACGTACGTACCCTTTGATCAGGATGGGGCTTGAGCTGCATCTGCGTATTTTAATTATTTGCAGGGTGTCCCTTTCCCCCGGCGCCCCCGAGTTCAGCTCCCAAAGTGCCTTCCTTATTATTTTGGCTGGGTATGATTGCTCTGTTCTGCGTCAGAGCTGTTTTCTCAATGGAACGACGGCACAGGTTGTACTAATGCCACTCTTGCCGGCATTGCTGTACTGCAGAGGAGGGTAGTAGTGGTGGGGGAGAGATGACAACTTTGCAAAGACTGCTGTTTTCATGTTTTGCTTGGGCTTTTTATCTCTTCCCCCCCCCTCCCCAGCAGCTCTGTAAAGGCTGGCACGTTGGCAGGGCTCTGGTGGAGGGGTTAACAGGCGCTCTGTGTTTCAGAGCTCGGAGGTTTGTCACTGCGTAGTTCGCAAAGTGGTAAACGGTGACGCAGTGATCATTGCAGGGCATGTCGTCCAGTTTTTAAAAGCACTGGGGAACAGGTAGACAGTGCCTTCCAGACGCTTCCACACCAGCTGAAAGGGGTTAAAGATGAGTCGAGACGGGAAGCTAGCGTTTAGGGATTAAATGTCATCATTTTGGCGTTGGAAAGTTGTTTACCTTGCTCTCTCCGTGTCTCCATGTTGGCAGCCTTCCAGCTCACATGTGATAGTCTTCCCTGTACTGCTGCATCATTAACTAAGTGGCAGAGCTGGCTCCCCATTGGCCGGGGAGGGCTCTCAGCCCAAAGGTGCCGTCCGATTGGTGGAGGAGGTGATGGCAGGTGAAAAGCTCTCTCTGATTGGTCGAGAACTGGGTGTCAAATCTCAACGTTGATTCACTTGCTTCAAAGTGCGGGCAGCTCCCTGCCCGCTCCCGCCGGGATACCGGGTGCCCACAGGCCCGGGCAGCAGGCAGGACGGCAGCAGGCTCCTCCCCAGGGTGGTGTGTGCTGGTCCTTGCACCCAAGGGTGCCCCTTTTCTGGGTGCCGGTGAGGTTTCGTTTTGCCGTGCAGTTGCGATGATGACGTGTCAGAGCTGCAAACCTGGGGAAAGTCCTGGGGTTTGGGGCTTTTCTCCATGCTTGCTTTCTTCCTTCTCCCTTTTAAGGTGGTTTAGTGTGAGCAGAAGCGTAAACTGCTCAGGGCAGGGATTGCGCCTGGAAATTATGTCGTGGGAATAATCAAAGTGAAGAAGACTCTCGCCCAAACTCAGCTTTTGTTTGCCCAAGTAGGAGTTTGCCGCAGGCTCGGTAACATCAGGGAGAGCTGAAGAGAGTCCTGAGTGACGGGTCTGTAAAGGTTTGCAAAAGAAATAACGGTTAGAAAGCAGGGACTGAAGGACTGGGTAAGGATGGATGGGAAATGTGGGTAGAGAGCGGCTCCAGAGAGAGGATAAGGAAATGAAGGGGAGAACATTCTTCTCTCTTAACCGTTTACTATACTATTTTTTCACCTCTCTTCTTAAAGTGACCAACAATGAAGATGGCAACTCTGCCTGGAAGTGCTGAGGACACAACCAGCTTTGAGCTTGGTCCTTCTGGCCGAGGAAGCCTCCTGATTATGCAGAGGAGTGGTAACTTTGCTTTCTCATGCGGCAGGGAACATTTTTCCATAGCCGTTCATCATGCTGAGGCTTAAACAAGTTTAAAGATAGGGTAGTATAAGTATTTAATCTGTATTACTCACTCGCTGACCTCTCAAGCGTCAGGTCTGGTTGTTTAGCAACAACTGCTGGGTTCAGAACCGGCTCAAACATACTCTGTCCACCGTCTCCATTACTTCAGCGTAGCCTGTCCTCTGGCATTCTGAGCGAGAGGGAGAGAGAGAGAAGGGCTGTATTTACACACATACACCCACCCTGACCGAACTTTGGTTACAAAAGCCATAAAGGCCGTAGGCGCTGCGGTTTTACCCCCGACTCCGCTCCATTGCGCAGTACCATAGAGGGGAGGAGGCCATTCCCAACAGCAATGCGGTGCTAGGAACAGGGAAGGAAAGAGAAAACAGACAGTAGGTGCCACTCCCCACTTATTCCCCCCTCGTTCCCATCTCCACCTTTCTTGCCTCCCCCTTTTTGTGCCAGATTCCATAGGGAATTTCAGGCTCTTACTGCAGTCGTCACAACCCCTCCTGACTCACTGAGCCTTCGCTGGCTTTAGCTGGCTCCCTTGGAGCATCCTTGCCTCCTGCAGCGCCAGTTCCGCAGAGCAGGGGAACAACAGGAATAGCAGCAACAACGGTGGTCCCTGCAGCAAGACAGACAGGCATAAATACACACAGAGATAAGAACAGGGCAGCCACAGAGGTAAATCTGTACAGCCAGGAGTTAGACTAAGGAAGAGTGGTCTGTGGCATAGAAGATGGGTGGGTTGAGTCTGTCTCTGAACAGACAACCCTTTGCATAGTTCCCCGTCACACTTGTGGGGTGAAGGACCCCATTAATGTGCAAAGCTAGTGTCTCTTCCAACCTGGCATTCTATGATTCTATAGGTCTTCATGACATTTCCCAGTCCTCTGAACCGAGGTGCAACTGGCAGCCAGTACACTTGCTTGGGCATATACGTACTTTTTGAGTATCTGTGTTCAGCGTTGGGACGCGTTTGGTTTGATTTCTTTTGCTACCATCTTTCTGCCACAGCGCTAGTTTAATTGCGTCTAACTGCAGGGAGGGTAAGGAGACAGAGATAAAAGACGAGTTATTTCAATGTTAAAACTTCAGCTGTAAATCTCATTACTCAGGAATTGAGGTTACTGTCAGCAGGTAAATCTGTGGGACTGGCAAGAAACAAGGCTAAGAAGGGGACATGGCATATTTCTGTAGGACAGTAGCAATTTTGTGTGTAGGGATGGTGGTGTTGCTGTACGTGGCTAACTGCTCCATAATGGTTTTCTGCATATTGCCGCAAAAGGACTTGGGCAGGCTGTGATTTCTTCCTCCCTCTGACACTTGTGTGTGTGTGACATTGTGTAAGCTGATTCATTTCTTCTATAGTTTGGTTTCCTTCCTTTGTAAAGTGGGGTTTATTCTACCTCTCTGCCTTAGTGCGCCATAATGACGCAGTGTTTAACGCGCTGGGGCTGATGGCAAAATACGTGCAATTTTCTTGGGCATTTTAATTGTCGAAGGACTGCAATATCTGGTAAAGGAAGTTAAGGATTGCAAATGATCATGACATAAATTTAAAAGCATTACCATCTTCTTCTTTGTTGCTATCGAGGGAAGGCTCTCTGAATGACGCGACAGCCATGATCTCCTGCTGCACTTGTTTTGCCGATGGTCATGTTACATCTGTGACGCAGCCCGATTTTGCTGTTGGCTCCTGTCTGTGCTTTATGGAGTTGAGCTGAGGAAGGCACAAGCTTGAATACGGTTAGAAACATTAATATGGATGGTAAAGTTCACAACCATAGCTGAAGTGGCAGGGGTATTGGCATCCTCCTATCTCCCCACCCGCAGATGGTGAAGGGATCCGGATGAACACAACAGCACCTCTGGCCATTTTGTTGCTCGCAGGGTAGGCTCTGAGCCTGCAGCACTGCTGCTGCTGCTGCTGTTAATTTCCATGTTACACAAATACAGCATTGGGCTCTGTGTCAGGAGCTTTACTGATGCTGTGAGAAGCTTCAAGTCTACACGTAAATGTTTTGCTTGTCTTATTTGGGAATATTCATTAAAATATCCAAATGCCAAGTGTTCTACCTTCGCTCCTCTTACAAATCACTTCCCGACCACCCAGAAAATTCACTGCTGCTGGGTGTTTTTATTAAACAGTGTTTTCTTACTGTTTAATATGGGTGTGGCTGGGGGGAAAGGCAAGCTTTCAGTTGGTTAAGTATCTGTATCACTGATGCTAATGGACAGAGATGTAGGCAAGAGATGCGAGTTGCCTATATTCTCTACATATCTGTATATAGATAATCCCAAGGCTACGTTGTGAAGATGCCTGTATAATGGAATAAGAAGGGAGGACTCTCTTCTGTTCCACCCACCCCAAAGTTTTGGTGCAAAGCATCAGAAAAAGCCAACACAAGAATGTCACAAAATGGTTTCAGCAGCACTCAGAGATGCCAGCACCGTTTATACTGGCACGGCTCCGAGAGAGGTACCATGAGCTGCCTGCTGCAAGGTCATTGCCCGGACTCATTGTCAGCAACCAGTTGGTTCAGGAACTCCCAATCCATATTTCTTGCAACTGTGGCAGTGCTTGAGTCCTGAACCTGGAGGCGAGGCTCGAAAATTAATGTTACTGCAGTTGTGAGCCACTAGGTCCAAAACTGTAGATCCCCAAAAAATCCTGCGTCTCAGGTGTTTTAAAATCCCTATCTGTAATTTGTTTCTTGAGCTAACTACAAACACTTTGCACTAGTTCCCTCATCCCCTTTTCCCCCAAGACTTCCTTTGGACTGTTGGGAATCAGCAGTGATGTATAGTTAAGGACTAGGCATCAGCTTACACTGTGTTCCAGAAAAAATAAGTGTCTGCCTGTATTTGGAGTTCTGTTCCTGTAGTTGTTACCAGATGGACTCGGCCGGCGGCTCCAAGTTCACCAGTGTCTGTTAAACTGGTGTTGTCTCTCATGTGCTTGCAGTTCCAAGTACCTCGGCTCAATAGCAGTCTTGTCCCCTCCCAGGTTTCCACACTTTTCTCCCGTGTTCCTGTTTGTCCCTGTCACTAGTATTTGCAGTTGCCTCGGGGTAACATCAACCGTGGATGTGTTTGGGCTGGCTACAGTCTGCTCAGCTTCACAGACAGCAGCAGAGTGGTTAATTCCTCAAGAATCTTGAGCAAAATAAGTTATTTTTTTCCCCATCCTGTCCTGACCATGTTTAAAGTCAGCCTTAGCTTTCAATATCATTATTCTCTACTTTTCAAAGGGAAAGAACCTGGCTGCTAATCCTGATGCCAGTGACGACTCTTCGCCTACAGGGAGGCATATGTGAGAGCTTGTCTGCTAAAAACTGAGCCAACACAGTGTGATTCAGACCTTAAGCTTTCCAAGGAAGAGAGCTATTTCTGAGTTAAGCACATCTCTTCAGCTCCCCACACAAACACTCTTTATCCAGTGCAAATGGTGCATAGTAGGTGTCCAACAGCAGCCACTGGTATTTGGATATACAGCTCAGATGCTTCTTAAACACTGACAATGGCTCTCAAACATACAGCAAAGTTTCAGTGACAGACAGGATGATGGAAATCCTGGGAACAGGTACAAACCAGCAGCTCACATGCTCAGGGGAGTGAGGCAGGAGTTTCGTCAGTGCTTTTCTCCAGCTTTTTCACCAGGTCCTTCTACTGCAGATAGTGTGAAGATATGGAGGGTACTGAAGGCATGCTTTCAAATGTCCAGTTTAAAGGCAAGGTTATACTTCAGTGAACATCTGGCACAGAAACTGTGCTCTTCACTGGCACAGGACATTCTTTTCACTCTTGAATGACAAAAAGAAAAACATAACTTCCCTTGACATTACCTAAAGTTGCTTTTGGGGAACACCATGTTCCTGAGCTGACTATACAAATCACAACAATAATCTCCCTGGGACTGCTTTCAAGACCTCTATTGACTGATACTTTATATTCTAAGATGATGCTTAGGTACAGAAGTTAAGAGCAGAAAATTACTTTTCTGGTTTCAGCTACTTTGGTGGATGTGTTTTTTTAGTGCAGTTAGTTCTGGAATGTGCTGTTCAGTCACGCTGTGCATGGTTAAATTTGATGAGTTCTAATTGCTGCACCTTCCTACTGGTCTTCCATGACCTAGGTCATGAAAGCGCAACGCTTTTCTTCTCCTCTGCAGGTCTGCCCAGTATCACCTTACTGTTCCTTATGAAATCTGAAATCCTTCAGAGGATTCAGTGCTTCAGGAGTTCCTGTGCCCTCCAAATAGGCTGTGGTTTTGCTTAGAAACTCGCAGAGGTTAATCCCAGCTGGCAACTAAGGCCACATGCTCACTCCCCCCCTGTGAGGATGGGGAGGAGAATCAAAAGAGGTAAAACCCACAGGTTGAGATAAGAACAGTTAAATAATTGAAATAAGAATATATATATATACACAAATTGTAATGAAAAAAAAATATATAAAAAATTGTAATGAGAGAGGAATAAACCCCCCCAAAACCAAGTGATGCACAGTGCAATTGCATACTGATGCCCAGCCCATCCCCAAGCAGTGATCAGCAGCTCCCAGCCAACTCCCCCCAGTTTCTATACTGAGCATGAGGTTCTACGGTATGGAATATCCCTGTGGCTAGTCCAGGTCAGCTGTTCTGGCTGTGCTTTCTCCTGGCTTCTTGTGCCCCTCCTCACTGGCAGAGCATGGGAAACTGTAAAGTCCTTGACTTAGGGTAAGCACTACTTAGCAACAACTACAACATCAGAGCGTTATCAATGTTATTCTCAGACTAAAGCCAAACCACAGCACTGCATCAGCTACTAGGGAGAAAATTAACTCTATCCCAGCTGAAACCAGGACAAACACAAAGGTGGAAGAAAACTGGATGACTCCAGGCAGACCAATTTCAGATCAGCAGATGGGAATCTCAAGATTAGAAAATGTAGCCCTAATATCCAGCACTCCTACAAACTGTCACCATGCTAAAACCACTCCCTTCAGACCAGAATAGAATCACAGACTGGTTTGGGTTTGAAGGGACCATAAAGCTCATCTAGTTCCAACCCCCTGCCATGGGCAGGGACACCTTCCACTAGAGCAGGTTGCTCGAATCACCCACTGTGCCTGGGTCAGTGCTGGCACTGAAGTGTCTTGCCCTCAGAATGACATGTTCTGCATCCAAACCACAGATACCCATGTGCTGACTGCCAGCTTGTGGCTCAGCACTATGCAGGAGAACCCTGCCTGGCACCAAAGCCATTCTGGGAACAAGCACTGTCAAAACTGACTCAAAGCAGCAAGAGTTAACCACACACTGGTGTGCCTTCAGGGAGGCCGCCATGCAAAGAGAAAAGGCCGAGATGCACCTCTAGGACCTCATCACAAGCCCGATTTCAGCCATTTCAAGTGCTGCCTATCACCTGCACAGCCCTAAATGAGCTGGAGAAGCTGCTTCTCCCTTCACTAAACAGAGCAGCAAACAAACCCCCTCACCCCCAAACCCCTGAACATTTGGACTGTTTAAAAAAGGAAGGGTTAGACTGACAGGCAGCTTGCTGACAGCTCAGCACAGTTAGACGAACGCTCTGACAGATTACCCTTAATAGGAATCCAAATTAGTGATGTGAATACCAAGCTGGCCCCAGTGTCCCATTGCTCAAACAGCTAAATGGGACAAAAGGCTCCACAGGCTCTTACCCACAGCATGCCTCAGCCCAGCCTCGAGTCTGCCTTTGGGTTTGGGGGCAGCTGGCACTGGGATTGCAGACCCAGTGTACCTGGCTTTTAACTTTACTATTTATACTGCAATTGTAAAGCTACCATAGTAGGACTAAAGGAATAGGCTATGTTCAGCTCTGGAGTTTGTATTCTGGTCCTACTCAAGGAAAAAAATCCATTATGCTTTGAACTCCCAAGGGAACTACATGTTTTTGCTGCCCATAATAATAGCAGCATCCCCAGAGCCATCTTCTAGCCCCAAGCATCAGCTTCACTAAGCAATGCAGCATCTACTCTACCTTTACTCAGCCTGGGTCAGTGCTACTGCTGACACAGAAAGCATTACACCCTCCTAACTGGCTCAGGCGGCAAGTTAAGGCACATTTGTCCATACCTGACCTACGCAACACCACACAGTAACAGAACTGCACAACAAACAGATGCAGTTACACGCTCCCCTGGGCTCAGGAAGCTTTTTTGAAACCTTAGAAGTTCGCTCATTTCAATTCCCCTTACAGGTCACCACTTGCACTGTCACACCCCTCTGTCCTGCACCTGGCCTTGCTCTGACTCATTCCTTGACTGAGGATGATGCATCAAGCTCCAATTCTCTGTATGTACAATGGGAGTATTTTCTCTAGGGGAGACCAGAGTGTGATGAACCACGAGTTTCACTCTGCGATTTGTGCACAGGGTTATGGAGAGATCTGTTTTGCTGTAGGTTGTGAAAAATCAGCTCTGTGACATCAGGCTTGCCTTGTTCCTGCAGACTAGATTAAAGGTCTTGGGCTAGGGAGGAAGATCCCTTTCATGGGGGAGGCTGGGATTTCTTCCCTTTCTGCCTTTGTCACGTGTAAAATGTATAAAGCAGTGTGGAGTCCATGAAAGGCTTTGAGATGTTGCTCTGAAAGAAGCTACAGAACAGTACTGCTACTAAAATGTGTTTCAAAAAGGAGGAAGAAAACAGAATCACAATATTGTACTTTTCCTACCGTTATGTATTGAAAACTCCAGAACACACTGACAAAGCCAGCTATAGCCAATAGTATTTGCTTGTCTCCACACATATGTGTGTGGCCATATGCACGCCCTGAACACACACCCAGCAAATGTCTGAGACAAGCACTGGTTTATTTTTCTGCATGTGTGGTATTAACATTTGAGTGCTCTGTATCACAGGGTCTTGAACTACTTTCTTTTTCTCCTTCCCTTTGTTATCTCCTGCCCAAGCACGCTGCTAGGTTTGGAAAGAACAGCATACACTGGCAGAGATATATCCTGCATAAAAAGTGTACCTACAGCTTTGGCAGAAAGGGCTGACATCTTCTGGCTGCTTGCACGGAAGGGAAGCTCGTCAAGGCTATAGGACAAGCTTCAGGTGGCCTGGAGGAAGGGTAGCAGCATCTTAATTGTAACATGGTTTTATCAAACTCTCAACAAATGAGGCATTGGTCTCGAACTGCTGCATGGTATTTCCGGAAAGGTTAGTCTCTTCTGGAGAGGGGAAGGTATGGATGGGTGTCCAGACCCAGTTCAGACTGCTGACAGAACTGAGGTGAGATCTTAGGCAGAAGCTCTTCCCTGTGAGGGTGCTGAGGCGCTGGCACAGGGTGCCCAGAGAAGCTGTGGCTGCCCCATCCCTGGCAGTGTTCAAGGCCACGTTGGACACAGGGGCTTGGAGCAACCTGCTCTAGTGGAAGGTGTCCCTGCCCGTGGCAGGGGGTTGGAGCTTTAAGGTCCCTTCCAACCGAAACCATTCCATGATTCTATACCTCTAAAAGAAGCTCTCCTTTTCAGCAGCACAAACATAACTGACATTTCCACCAACTGTTTTTTAAAACCCTAATATAAAGATTTCTTTTTACTGTTAAGCCACATGCTTACTACCAAGACAAGAAAAAACCAAAGCAACCCCCACTTGCAGCCTGTTTCTGGAAGATGCTGCTGTGGTACTTTATCTGTGCTGCAACTGAGCTCTTGTCAGCAGTAACTCTCAGTCCAGCTTTTCACTGGTACGTGTTAACAGTGATATTACAGGGTGCCTCATAAATAACTGTGCCAGCAAGACAGACACTGGGGAGGGAACCTGCTTTCCACTTGTCTTTCACCCTGTTGCCCCAGATAATGGATATAGAAACTACGGTAAATATGCAGACTGTAATCTAGTACAGTTCTTTCCCCTTCCTCCACCCCACTTTCTTGGAAGGACATGCTCTTTTTCTCTGAGCTTTCCTCTGCTGCCTGTGGGTGTGCATTAGGATGTAGGCACTGAAGCAGATTCTTGGATCTGGTTACAAAACTAATGCAAAGAGCTGCCAAAAACCCGGGGCATCAATAAGTGAAACTCCCAGCTCCAATTCTGCTGCGTTTCGTTCCATTTTACATCAGCTTCTGCATCAGCACAGGTTAGACATGGTAGCCAGGATTTGACAGATCCTGAGTTAGACATGAGTGGAGTCATTCACAGACGTAAGACACCCCATCTATTCCCACTGTACAATGCAGGGTGAGTACCATGGCTGTGCTGCACTACAGCACTGCTTAGCCCTACTCCTGTTCCAGTAACCATCAGCCACTCGGCTTTCACACTCTCCTACTTCCTCGACAACTTTTGCTGAACCATTTACAGTTAGATTTGCAAATGCTCCTTTTTTAGGTTTTGTTCTGACCCACAGTTGGAGTAGTTTCCATGCAATTTATTTTCGTTGTCCCTATATGAATTCCAAACTTGTCTCACTAAACTCCACAACTCCTTGCTTATTACAAGCATGCTTATTTATTGCAGGCTGTGTGATACAGCTGACAGAGGCAGTTCCATCACGATAGTCACATTTACTTCTCCTGTTCCAAAGCACCTCATCTGTCCTGTCCTCTGCTGGCGCTGAGCTCAGGGAGAAATGGAAAGCCACAACACTTTCTCCCTTGGACAGACTGAGGTTTATAGCCTGGTTCCATTGGCAGTGGCATGAAGAAGGCAGTCCTGTGCAACACAAACTCACCACCCAGCACTATCATACTGTACTTCAAAGGCCTTTTTCACTGCTTGCTGGTCAAGAGCTTCAGTATATTCCACCTGGCTATGAAAGGAAATGAGTTATTGTCAGTGGTGGGTTTCTTCATCACATATTTGCCTCCTACACCAGGCTCGACTGTTCACAAGATGCTAAAAAAAAATCTGTGCCAATAAAGTAACTAACCCAAAGTTCACTGTCTTCCTTTCTAATCAAATTCAATAAATGAATTTTTCTCTAGGTACGGTGGAGATGAAGGATTTTCTCTCTCAACCTGCAGCCAAGCACCAGAAGTGTCTTCCTCTGGAAGCTGGTTTCACATGGTGGCTTAGATTTTCCCACTTTGTATCTAGCACCATTTGAAATCAGTGTTCTAGGAGCAAGAATTACAGCGTGGGAAGAGAGCAAGCAGCTGCTGAATGCACCAATGGCCTCTACTCCTTAAACCAGCCCTTTTCCCACTGGTTATAATTTTTGCCAGCCATCCACTTTGTAAATTCATCTGATTTCTAGACACTTATACAAGCACTGTATGCACCCTCTCAAGCTAGGGCCACCACAGAACAGCTGCCTTCCAATGTATTTCTACTTAATAAACAGTGGATATGAGTTCAAGTTGTCCAGAGTAAAGTGATCCGAAAAGTTGCATGAAAACCAACGTAGTACTTCTTGCACCTTGACAGGCAGAGTGTTTCCTTTATTCTACAATCAATAGGATCCTAACGTTTACCTAAAGCAAATGTATTTCCACTCTGTGCCTGGGGACTTTGTGGCCATACAATTATCACTCCATAGCTCCCAGAGACTTGCAAACACAGAACACCCTGCTGCCAGGAGTTAAACACAGAAGTGCCTTCAGCAGTCACGCTGGTGTCACACTGGTATCCACAGAATCCACTTGTTTCTCTAGAGTTCAGTTTATTACTGGTAACTTGTAGTAATGTTTCTGTAGACTTCTATCCTCTTGCATCCAAACCACTAAAATGAAGCTAAACTATTTCTTGCTCAACCTCACCATTGTCAAACGTTCTACACAGAATAGACAATCGCTGTGTGGATGAAGCATTTGATCAGACCACTGAATAGTCAACTTTAAAGAACATGTAGCTGTCATCTACAAGAGGATCCTTCTCTGAGCCAGGAAAATGTCTCTTACACAGGCTGACCGATTTCTCTTGGTGTTCAGAGTCTCAGTTTTTGTCTAGCACCATTTGAAATCGGTTATGATGTAGGGGGAAAAGCAACAGTAATGGAAAACTTCATTCCCCCGCCCCCCAAAGTCCTTAGAAACAAACACCACCAAAGGCACAGACTTCACAAACACGGCATGCTTTTCTGTTCTCCGACCTGAAGTTACACCTGACCATCCTGCTCAGAAGGAGGACAGTCAGCATCACGTTCAACTTGGAGGGATGCTTCAAGAGAAAGCGAAGCATCTATCCAAACACCTCACTCAGATTCTTCAACTCAAGCAAGCCAGGGCCCATGTGTCAGCACAGCCTCCTAACCTTGAGCAGTTATATTCCATGTGCTGTTTGTTTGCCTTAACCTGTTATTTGCTCAGATTTTTTTTTCCTTTGAAATAAAATTGTGTCCTACTTGGTATCAGGGTCTGTCTCAGGCAGACAGATGACATGTTCCCTGCAGGACAATACCTAATTGCTGCAAGTCTCTTCATTTCAGTCCTCAGCTCCATTTTCACCCCCCCCATGAACCATGCTCAGAAGTGAGAGTTTACACTGATTTGAAGTGTACCACTGAGAAGCCCACCAGCTACTGACTCTACACACTATGTAACATTCAAGTAGGGAACACTGTACCTATGTTTGGTTACTCCCACAGCAAGACCATCACTTGCTTTACCAGTAGATGGCAATAACAGATTTTTACTACATGCAGCCCTTCTCTTAGCACAAAGTTCGCGTGTTCATGACTCTTTAATTAATCAGCTCCAGATTCTAAAGTGAAGGAATTCACATGGGATGCCGTTTCAGAGAAATGGTGCAGAATTAATGGCAATGAGGACAAATTCAACTGCAGTGTTTAAATCAGATTGCCTGGTAGCTGCCTGTCCCATCAGTGCTCACTGCAATCCCCAAACTTCATATTGTAGACTTGGGTAGTCTACAGATATCAATTCTCAGTCCACACCAACTCCTTTTGACTGTCACAACCTCAACTGAAAATAATATGATTCTATGATTCTACATTAGTTATTTTTCTATTCCACCCTCTGAAATGCAGCTCACTTCACACATTCCTTTGCAAAGAAAATGAAGTATATTCTGAGTGTGAAACTCAATTAAAATTAATCACATTCTACTTAACATGTTACTTAAAACCACCTAAGCTATATCCCCCAAGGATTATATCTGACACACACTGGACAACAGTGCCAGAACACTCTGAGCTCTGCTTTTAGTATTGTATTGCAACAGCCACTTGATAATCTGCCTCATCTCCATCAAGCTTTTACCACATTTTTCATGAGTAAACACTGGCTTTGGGAGGATCTGGGATATTCCCTTCCATTCCAAAAGAAAACCAAAAGGCTGCTCAGCAAATAAAAACTAGATTCTCTACACTGCCAAACTGCAAACTTCCATCTCAACAGTTGTCACCTAAAACAAGTTGGATACATGAAAAATCAGCTGAAGAAGAATGGGAAAACAGCTGCTTGGCACATGAAGAATGAAAGACAAACACTTACTGCTAAATAATTTAACAATTTTATTTGGAATAGTCATTACATCTGGAAAAAAAGAAGTGCAAAAAATAAGGCCATTTGGTACAGTTGTTTCACTTTAGCATGAAGTGCATTTCAGCATACTTTAAAACATCCAGGATGCCATACATCAAGCTACTCGTGACCAGCACACACTCCATTCCCAGTATGTTACCCCAGAGTTTACAAACCATTGTCAAACTAGGTATCAGACAGGCCATGAACAGCAGCAAGTCATTCTGTGTAGCCAAAACCTCTTTTTAGTAACTGAAGTCTATTATGAACTCAAACAATACAGCTGCTGGGATTGTCCCAAAAAGCCCTAGAAAGCCCTAAATAGTTCTATGTTATTCTAACAGTCTGCTCACAGCAGCAAGGAGCAGTGCCAATCTACCACAGACAAACATGAGGAGTTTAAATGCTGCCTTTAAACTACTTTAAACTACATCTGAAGTGAGACAATTTGGGTTTTCTGGGAAAACTGTTTCTTGGAAGCTGTCCGTATGTTGTTAGCAAACTCCAAGATTCACAAAGCCAAACCCCGTCCTAAGGAAGCTTTTGGTTTTAATAAGGAATTAGGAGGAGCAAGGATGCAATGCATTTAAAGTAACAGCTATCAATGCACATCTGAGCTTCCATTCATGGCAAATGGTGTACTGTGAGCTCCTGGAGTCACAGTCTTGACTCAAACACTTCATGAAGCAAGCAGCTACCTAAAGAGAGCCCACATCTACCACCACAGCCAGCATATCCATTCCTTCACTCCTGCAACTCAGCTGGTTTGGTATTCCTTTAACATGGAAAGAGAAGGGAGTCTGACAAGAAAAGGCTTCTCTTTCTCAACAGATATTTAATGCTAAATCTAGCGTTACAGAGCTAAATTTAGCATCATAGTCTGTATACAGAGATTGGGAACATGGAATACATGATTTCAAGTGAAAAAAGCAAGGAAGCTAGATCCACACAGAGCCCTATCCTGGAAAGCAACAGTTATCTTCAAAACTACCAAGGCTCAATGAAAATCAAGCCCCCTAAGGAACTTACTGTGCTCCCAATAGGAGATATCTACTACTGATTTCTCAGCAGTTCCTTCAATTAGGCACCTTCTGTCAGCAGGCCAAGAATTCACAGTCAGGGGGATACCTTTTGCTATAGAAACCTTCCGTTTTTCATTCCAACTAATCTACCAGAGTCTTTCTGGGACTATATCAAAGAGCCAGCAACATATATGGCTTTTTTCCTTCTTAAAGGCAACATAAAAACTCTGATATAAAGGCTATAAAATTCTGATTTAAAGGCACACTTTAATTCATTAGATACACAGAAAACAACTTTAGCAAACAAAGAGGTAGCATAATGAAGATCTAAACTTTGATAGTTTCAAAAACACATAACCTTAAATGGCACCGACTGCTTCAGGAAAATAAGAATAAGACATTTCAGAGCACAAGAGAACATCATCATTTAGAGCGCCTCAAACCAACAGGTGGAACAGCAAGCTCATTCAGATTTTAGTGAGCAGAACTGGACAGTCTTCTGTAAGAAAAGAGGTAGCACTGAAGGCAGCAGGAGCTGGTACTGTGACAGGGATACGTCCAGTGCTCCCACAGACACAAACACTTTTGCAAGCCACACGTATGGGCCTTCAAGACCATTTCACATATACAGAAAAGACAGTATGAGTGGCCCATAAAGAAAAGCAGGTCTCTCTCTCTCTCTCTATATATATATATATTCATTTTACCCTATTGATGATCTACTAGAGTTAATCAGTAGTCTAGGACATGATACAAGATATTTATCTACAGAAACTCAAAGCAAGTGCAAGCATTTTCCATTCCTGATCGGGGTATTCAACTGCAAATTCCCTCCCACCCCCAAAAAAAGGTCATTCATGCTTTACAGATCTTATATTCGGCAGTACATGGAGTGCTGTCACGTTTCCTACAAACAGAAAAACAAGTCAAATCAGAGGGTTTACATTCAAATAGTTTTTACATTCATTCTGAAAGCACATCCTTAGTTTTATCATTAAACCAACAGGTAGTCATAAAACTAAATCATTATTTGTCCTCTTACTAAGCAACTGCTAAACTGAGGAGATTTTTGCTCCGTTTCATCCACTAGACTATCAAGAAAGACCCACAGAGTAGAAGAGCATTTGATCCAAAGGGATCATTTCAAGTAATGAACAGACCATGCCTGAGCATTATCAACAACTGAAAACTGACACATCAGTTACAGGATTCCTAACTGATTTGTGATTCCTAACATCAGAAGCATCCCTTCCAATTCATTTTAAATACAGTATGTTATTTAGTATGTATTTTATAACCAGAAGCTGAGGATTAGTTTATGAGAATTTTGATTCTGTAGTCTGCTAACAGCAAGTTTACAAATACTTAAAACATCTGAGGATTGAAATTTGTCATTACGTTCATATATACGTGTTTTCAAGTTCTTGAATAACTATTTTGCTTTGCAGAAAGAAATCTCATACCAAACCTCTGCACTATTACTCTAAGTCACTAAGGCGTTCTAGGATACCATAAGGAAAACTCCGGGGTTAAGAGGGTGGGCACAGACCAGACCATTAATTGCTCTTACCATTGTCATGTGCTAAAAGTAACATTGGCAATAAAAGCTCTGTTCTTTCTCCAAAAATAAACCAAACTAACCCAGAGAAAAGTACTCCTATCTCAACTGGAAACCTCTTACTTCAGAGGTAAAGATGATATTACTTAATCCTTACACTAGTATGGAAGAAACTCCAAGCTTAATTTTCATATATGCAACCCCAAACTTATCAAAACTACTGAAAAGTTCCTTGTTCTTTGGAAGTAAATAAAATCAAGACCTTCACAGCAACATTTCAATCATCACCTCCTCTGAATTTGTGCAATGCAGAAAAGCAACACAAATGAAGATACCAATCTACAAAAGGATTTGTAGCGCAAACTGTTAAGGGAGAATGACATAACACTGGCAAGGAACAGCCAAATGAAGCTGTCCTGTCTTCAACCTGTTCTGTTGTAACAAGGTTTGAAGACTCAAGTGTTTGAAAGAGCTGATCTGACCCTATACCAGCGCAAGAGCAACCATAACTATCATCAAGTGCATCTGACTACTGGACTAAGCACTAAAAGATAGGAGAGGATCAGTCTTAAACAAGCAACTCCATTTTGATCTCTTTTAAGGCCACAGAAGTCTGAATTTGAGAAAGAAATCACCTTTTCATCAAAAGGTTTAAAAAACCCCACATTGTTTGCACCTTCTTTTATCCTCTCAGTCATCCTGAGACACACATAGTCTGGTTTTCTCTGAAAGGATACACACTACCACTGTAATTCTAGTGTCCCTGTAATGCAACAAAGGTGGCTTCTAGCTCCAACAGTCTTTTAATTACAGGGAATTACACTTTGAGCTAATAAAAGTAATCCACCACTGGAATCCCATTTCACATCACTGAAAGAGCTGCAAACATTCTACTGAGTATGCGTGTAGTTTCTATCTTGCAGAAAGATTTGTTCTTCTTTAAAGACAACTCAAAACTCAGGTGATCTGCAATCACTGGAAGCTCTCATTTACCACACTGAATGCTAATTCTTTCTGCAATATATCCTATTCTTCCCAAATGAAGGGTTAGTATAGTCTTTCCTCTTGGAAACTGAGCTAGATTCCACACTTCTGTAATTCTAAGTAAACCATCATAAAAAAAAAAAGACACTTAAGCTCCATTGCAAAAGTCCAAATGAAGTGGAAAATGTATATATACCTTCTTAAGATTCACTTAATTCATTTGTGCAGTTTCTTCCATCTCAGCTGGTTTTTAAAATACATGTTTCCTTGCAACTCTCATCAACTGTGTATGAGCTGAACAGCAGAAGGGGAAAAATTGAATGTCTTATAAAACTGGCAGATTAAACACACAAGAAAGGGAGGGCAAGAAAAGATTTGTGCTGGCATTTGAGGACTACAACCCAGCAAGTGTGAGGTACTGAAGCACAACAGTTCAAAGGCTCAGCTATATAAGAACACAGAAAACTGAATAGGAAGAACTAGGCCTTCACAAAAGGAGATTAGATGATGGTTTTCAGACAGAAAGAGGTTTAACAGTCAGATGTTCACAGCAAGGAAGCTTAAGGAAAGCACTGGGCACAGTATGACTTTTCATGCTGTCAAGTTTTCAGAAATAGACCATTCTTTAAGTTTTGATGATGTTGCTTCAGATCCCTCCTTTCTACATCCCAAGAAGTCTCTCCACAGATGAAGGCAGACAGTGCTGCCCTAATAAATTAACTTCCATGTACTCTTATTTGGGCCACACAAAGTACAGACTGTCCAAATCATGGGTGAAAAGCAATTGCTCAAAAGCACTAAATTACTTCACAGCACACAGGTACACAGCCACTCTGGCCCTTGTAATGATCCTGTACTGCTTATGTGGAAGATACTAAAGCTAAAACCTCACTGGATATAAGCTAGCTCCAGAGTTCTCCCAAGAAGTACTCCATGTACCTCATTACAAATACGAACTGCAGCAATATTTCCTCTGGTTTACTTTATGTAAAGGATCCTTTCCTTTGCTTAATGTACCCCAAATAAATTCCAACACATTTTGTTACCAGGTAAGTAAGCTTTGACAAGATGCTTATCAAAACATTCTATGTGTACCCCCCAACTCACTCTGAATTTTCAGTATTTAGCATGTTACAAATGACTTTTCCAACAAAACAGGCCTTTTTCAAGAAGATAAAATATTACTCTAAGCAGCAATGCACAAAGAGGCTGCTGCCACCCCTCCAGGAAAAAGCATACACAACAGTCAGTTATTTGGAAGATAAAGTTCAAAAGGCCCTGTATGTCTCATTAAAAACAGAGAAACACTACTTCTGCATCTAGTATTTTACAGTTATCTTTGCAAGTCTTTATCATAGAGACAGCAATCATTGCTACTGCAGGAGGAAAAACTGAAGTGGATCCACACATTAAACATTCTAGTAACAAAGCAGACTCTTTGCTTGTTCAAACATTGTGAGAGAACTGGTTTAGGCCAAATTTCTTTCACATGTTCCTTGTAATTATGCCCGTCTTATTTTATTCAAGGAGCTTCTGGTCCAAAACACAAAACATAATGGTTCTCCAGTTACCCTCCACTACCATTGGGATATATTATGTAGAAGAGAGGAATCTCCTTAGTTCATGGCTTCCAGTTCATGTAAACCACTCTGGCTCTCAAAGCCTGTGAGACCCCAGTGACACCAGGGGGTATCCAAGCAGTAAAATAACACAAGCCCACACAAGCTAATACTACCACTGGTTTTAAGAGGTCAACTCATAGGTTTTAAAGCAGGCGCAAACAGTACTTTCCTCAGAAAGTGTACCTATGCCAAACACAAGCTTAAGAACACGGGGTTTCCTTCTTTGGAATTAGTGCAAGTGTTAATTAGCAGCCTATCTGCATCGCAGATACAAGTCAGATACATTGTTAGGCACTTCAGCTTCCCATCAGCTGCAGTGGTAAGCTCACATATAGTCACCAGGTGTTTGAAAGAGTAGATGAAGCTCAAGAAACACACACATTAGCTTTTGCTCAGTCATTCAGAAATATGCAATAATAATAATGATAAAAAGTAGGCTTACTCACCCATTTTGTGCAAAGAACTTCTTATAGGCCCAGAAGGCTGCCAGGAACACCACGACTGCCACAATCACTTTAGGAAGAATTAAAGAAAAAAGCCTTAGAGCAATAAAGATCCTCACTAGCTCACAAAAAAAGAACCAGAAAGTTCTAGCAGATATAGCACTGGCTTCATCCACAGTCCTAAACAACCCCTCCCTCCCAAAAACACCTTCAAATTTGCATGGCTGATTTTACAAATGCTTTACTCAAGACTTTTCAAGACAGTTCAGTTCACGAACAGGGACCACCAAGATGGCAAAACCCCACCAAGCTCAGTAACAATGAAATAGATACAATGCCCTAACATCATGTTTTACATCAAGTTTCTGAGAAAGTGGTAGGCTTACAAAACTGGGTCACAAATGCAAGGACAGAACATGGATTAAGCACTTCTGTTCCCTGGCACATTTATTTATTCACGCTTCCAGTAAACTCAAGCTCCGAGAAGTTTATGGAAGTCACTAAGTTGAGAAAGGCAGTCTTTGAAATCTGTTGTCCCATGTACATGAAAAAATGCACATTTTACATGAAATCAATCTCTAACTGCTAAATAATCCTACCTTTCCCTGAACTATGCACCTCTAGGAGTGGACAAAGCATTTTTAAAACAACCAAAACTCCCAAAGAATGTTGTCTCATTGCAGTCATAAGTGATGACCACAATGTCAATTCCAAGTAAAAAATACAACCCACATCGTATCTTGTTGAGGTTTTTTAAGACACTTACCACAAATGATGGCTGTAATATAGGCACCTAAAAACAGAGCGAATCAGTATCACAAGAGGAACACATGTGCTTCTTAGTCAAACATTACTATACAACTAATCACAAAGTCATCTCAAAAAGATCAAGTACTTCTGTCAACACAATCCTGCTGCACGGATTGTGTTGACAGTCTGTATCACAACATTTAAGTGAAAATATTGCTATTTTTAAATGGGCTTTATCAAAACCTATTTTCCTTATGTCAAAATAAAAGAAGTAAGTTTGCATTAAATGATTTGTCCCATATACAAAAGAATGTCCCCATGAAGTAAAGCTTCTGTTACATGTATTTTTATTCTACTGGAAATTCTTGCAGTTCATACTTACTTAACTGGCACGTTGGCACTGCAGGAACCCAGCGATTTTGTCCAATATACTGAATTTGAGCTTCCCCATGTAACGTGTAGCCTGCGTAACATTCAATCGTAATCATATCCCCCACAGAGTATGAAGGTTTTTGTCCATCAATTACTCTACCATAGTTTATATGTGGAGTCAAACCAGAACTTACAGACCCACCTGGAAAGAGAGGATGGGTGAGGGGGGGGAGAAAGAGGAAATAAAGTTCAAGAACAGAGCTAGTACATGAAGCAGATCCAAGATGTTGCAGTCAAAAAGCTGCTGCATTTGTGTAAGTGTCAGCAGCTCAGCCAAGCCTTAAGACGTTTTAACTGCACAGGCCTCCTGCTTCCTACAGGTTGCAGCTACTTCTGCTGCTGGGCATGCTTCAGACATGGGAACAGAAATACATGTCTGGGCTTCATTAGGACAAACAGTTGCGTGACAGTAATGACAAGCCCTGTCTATATATGGTATTGATTTTACCAACGGAGTCTTACTCACATGCACAGTCTTGTAAAGAACTCCATGTATTCTGTCCTTGGCAAGTTACTGTCATCTCTTCAGCGCCATGAGGGAAAGTACAGTGAGCATTGCACTTTATCTGAACAGACTCTCCTCCTTCATACACAGATTTTGCTGGAATCACTACTCCATGTGTGATCTCTGGGGCACCACACACACCTTCAGTAATTGAGACATGAATTTAAAAGTAAGTTGAGTGATAATAAACTTGAAATCATTCATAATTCATTAACTCATTCCACAAATACATATTGCCTTTGTATGAGAAAAACAGATCAGCATATTTTACAATTCTAAGTATAAATGTTTCCTTTTGAAGACTTAAACATCACTGTAGGTGTTAAGATAGTATGATCTTATGATGTGCTAGGAAATTCATATTTGATTGTTAATTATTTTCATAAGCTCTAGAATCATTGTCAGGTGCCTTATCAGACTCATTCATTATGGAACACCCAAACATACTTCGCAGAAGTGCTTCTCATATTTGGGAGCTCATTATGTATGTGAAAAATTCTCTCACTGTACTATACAACATTCCCTTTCCCTCTAGCACAAAAAGGCAGGAGAAAGGTTATAGAAAGACCGCAGCAATATTCCCAAAGATTAGAGAACACAGACAAATGATTTTGATTTCTCTAGAAGGACACTATACATGTCCTCCTAGTGTATACTTCTAGTTCTTTCTATCACAATTCAGAAACACCTTTTTGACTCCTGTATTTACACATGAAGTAACTGGACAAACACCATGAGGCTATTGCGATGCAGCAGCACCGCAGCATGTCCACAGCATTTCTAATTCAAATCCCACTCATCTGAAAACTCTTCAAACACTAAAATGGTTGCCCATAGATGAGGCTCCACGTCAACTTCCTTTAGCTTCCAACTTCCAACTAAAGTGTTATGATTTTAGATTTTAGCTAAGACAGATTTAAAACATTCTCAACATACAAGAGAAGTTGGATTCTTATTTAAAGGCTTACTTTTCTTACAAGTTGGTTTTGGAGGAGACCAGGTGTTATTTTCTTCACAGGTAATTACCTCTGATCCAGTCATGACATAGCCTGGATCACACTCAAACATGACAGAGTCCTTATAGCTATAGGAAGGTCCAAATCCACTTGTTTTTTTTCCATTTTCAACTTTTGGGTTTTCACATTTGACCACTGAAAGAGATAAAAGAAAAACAGCTCTGAAACATATGTTACTAGTATCTATGCAACAGATAGAGCAACCTTCTACTAGTTGTAAGTTTCCTTAACTAATTCCTTAAAGTTCTCCGGAAGGGCTTTGTAAGAAAGTTATTCTCTTGAAGATGAAGGTCCTCATTTCGACTACTGAGTCAATGTAACTGTACACAGCCAAACAAGAAATTGCAAAAATAGGTATCATCACATTCCTCTTCCAAAACACATACTCCTTGCAATTATCTAGCTTCCACATACTTGCTTTTAATACAATTTTTCTTCAGCTACCCAGGCTTTATGGGCCCTCGGTTCCCTCACTTTGTCCTTGTCACTTCTACCAACAACATGCTCGTATATATAAAGTTTTAACTTAAATGTTAGTCATATTCTGTGTCACAATCAATCAATATCCATAGCGCAGTTGCTCTGATCTCCACTGGAACTGAATTAGATAGCACCAGATATCTGTTTCTTCTATTCTACAGGGAAATCTGTCATATCCTCCCCACAAAGAAGAGACAGATATTGAAGTGTTGGAGTTACATAAAACCTATAATCCTAGAATGGTTTGTGTTGGAAGGGACCTCAAAGCTCATTCAGTTCCAATCCCCTGCCACGGGCAGGGACACCTTCCACTAGAGCAGGTTGCTCCAAGCCCCTATGTCCGACCTGGCCTTGAACACTGCCAGGGATGGGGCAGCCACAGCTTCTCTGGGCACCCTGTGCCAGCGCCTCAGCACCCTCACAGGGAAGAGCTTCTGCTCAAGAGCTCATCTCAATCTACCCTATAACAAAGAAGTATATTAGAAAAAAAATAAATCTCAACAACCTTTACATTGTGGAGGTGCTTCACTCCAAACACCATTTAAGTCTGCATCATATGTGCAGAAAATAGTAGCTGAGCCTATCAGCGAGAAGGGATCCGTGCCTTTCGGTGCCTCATCACATGTGTAGGTTACTGCTGTTTGATAAACATAGTTGGCTGCTTCAGTGTGGTGCCCATTGGCTATACTTGGAGGAGGTCTGCAAGGAATTCCTAGAAATAAATGACACAAATTAGTCAAAAGAATCTCATTGTTACTTTGTTCATCTCAGAAACAGCCTGGATTTCCACATTATTTCTTTTAAAATCTGACAGGTAGCTATTGCTAGGACAAGCTACAGTTATAACAGAGAGTCACTGATGGTCATTTAGTATTACAGGGGGTCTCAATTTCAAGAAGAGGTTAACTTTAAACTAATAGGAGCTAATTACCACAGTCACTGATATTTTTCAGTGGTCATTCATCAGTAACATCCCACAGAGCTCCAAAGCAATAAAAACTAATATCAGTCCTATTTTACCATCATTTCTTAAACTGGAAAGTTTATGGCACAGCTGTTTTTAAATTAACTACCACCATGTGAATATAAACTTAAGCACACTAGTAATTTACTTACTTTCACAAAAGGGAAGATCTCTATTCCAGTCAACACGTTTATTCTTAATTACACAGGTAATTTCACTAGTTCCTTGTAATCTGAATCTAGACAGGTAAAAATTTTCGAAGAGGTGAAACTTAAGAAATCTCTCATTTCTCCAACAAGCACCTAGAAACTTTGTTTCTGTAATTCTGCTCTGTGATAAGGGGGACATAACACACCAAGCTGTTGTTGTATTAAGAAAGGTATTTGATTATTTTCTTGCTTGAAAACAAAAGAGAAGCAAATAACACATCACTAAAGGAAGTGATGAAAGTCTATCTTTAGATGTGTACCCTCTAACACTAATGGCCTAAAGCTACTAATGCTAAAGAAATAAGCTGTTAAAAGGAAAGGGAGGAAAAAGACTTGCAAGAGATTAGTGCTTTTGACTTGGCTTGCTATACACAGACAAGTGGGCCATTATTCATTATAATAATGAAGAGTGATGTATATATATTTATTCATTCTGCCACAGGAGCATTAAAAGAAGTCATTAGAGGTAACACCCTAGTCTTCATTCTTCAGAATCAGACTAAAAGCTTAAGCCTCAGTTGATGCCAACAAATAAAACCAAGGGATCAAATAAAATTTAGCTGTAATTTCATTTACTCCAGGTAAAATTCAGGAGACATTTCAAGTCAGAATTGGAATAGAGTCTGCATAAGAAAATCTGGGTTTGGTTCAAGTCTAACCAGGAAAAAAATAAATAAAAGGATTCATTAATTCCACCAAAATACTTACCCTGCCCTACAAGAAAAAGTAGCTTTTGAACCAAATGTAAGATCTGTCACATTAACGAAACCATCTTCCAATTCTCCTGGATGCTCACATTTTCTCTCTAGGGAAGTGAGAAAGAAAGAGAAATAAATCTACATCCCTGTAGTTATATACAAAGACTTAGTCTTTGGCATATATTGCTCTTACCGTCATTAGAATTTTTGATGCTTTGTTTAAAATACTACAGAATCCTAATCCTTACTTGAAAAACAACTATAACTCTTAAATATCAAAGGGAAACATCAGCCGAGCTTATGCACACATTACCTGTACAGAACTGCTCTATGGGTGACCACTGTAAGTCTTCACCACACGTACGATTTAATGATTTTCCAGCAATTCCCATATATCCTGGCCGGCAGATGTATGACACTGTGCTTCCAACAGGAAAACTCTTCATTATGCTGAAATTCTCCTCCAGCTCTGCGTACTGCAGCCTGTCTGGAGGCTGACACATGTCTGTCAGAGCAAGAGGAAAGGCAAAGCAACGCAGTCTTGTCAACAAGAAGAGATACAAATTGAGGCTTAATGGCTAATTTAGTTGGGTTTAAGGACTCATTGGTAAATCAAAGAGGTGAGATTCTTAACAGCCAGAGCTGTCTATATATTTAACTAGGTTTCAACTTTTTAATATATATTTTAATTGCATCCAGTGACCAACTCAACGCTAGTACCGGTTACTCATTCCTTTGTTATCTCAAGTTCTCCAGCATTCCACCCAGACAATGCATTTCCTTCCAGTTCATATGTTTTCCTCTAATTCTTCAAGTTAAACACATGACTTAACTCCCTGTATACCCATCTGCAGCAAAAAAAGCCCATTTATTTAGCTGCAGGGAAAACAAAGGAGCCAACCACACTCACGTAGCTCATTTCCTTTCCTAAGGCAAAAGCCCAGCAGGTCATAGAACGGAGTTTAACACCAGCTACACAATCCAACGGAGACACAGAGACCTACAGACCCAGGGACGTTTTGAGGTGCTGTTAATGAATGTGTGAAACTCCTCCACGTCAAAGGACACAGAAAAACACACTCAGGACCTTGAAATCCACATACAAATACCAGATCCGCCCAGTCACACACACACAGAGATCATCACCCAATACGACAACCATCATCCAATCTCTTCGTATTTCTGTTTAGATTTACCTCAGGTTTAAACCTCAGCCTCAGTGTCACAACCAGCACCCGTTACC
>NW_009913310.1:104855-105063 GCF_000696875.1 Nestor notabilis
CACCGAAGCCAGCACGCCTGTCCGTACAGCACAACCTTTCTCTCACCTTTTCGCCCCAAAGCCCAGCCAAGCCGCCCGGAAAGCTCACTGCTTCCGTCACACCCAAGCCCATTTCCTTCTCCGACCCCACCTTCCCCCTCAGGGCCCCGGAGGGCCCCTCTCAGCGCGGCGGCACCTCGGGGCCCACGGCAGGAGAGAACGAGCTCTG
>NW_009913311.1:0-10174 GCF_000696875.1 Nestor notabilis
GGCTCGGTGGATGCATTGGGGCGTCACCGAGAAGCAGCATTCCCCAGTTCCCCCCCAGCTCCCTGGCCACAGGAGACCCGGGGGTCCCCCCGGCAGAAGGGCATAGGGACATAAGGGTTGGTGTTGCTACGCTTGCTGGTCTTGGCAGAGAGGCTTCTGATGAGACGCAGAGACGGCACTTTCTTGCTGGGTGTCCTGCTGCAAGGCACCATCCAGGCATTAACCAGGAGAGACTTTGTGAGCTGAGAGAAACTGAGCAAAGAACCTGGCTCAGGTCTTCCCTTCTGGTGGGTGTAGGTGCTGAGGTGACCCCTGGATGAGCACAGAGCTGGGTCTCTGCCCAAGCCTCACCACACGAAACACATGGGAGTATTTCTGAAGAAAACATTGGCAGAAGAAACACTTCAGAGAGAAGCCCAAGCTTTCCTGGCCTCTTTGGAGGTCAGTGAGGAAAAAGCAGGAAAACTCTGTCCTGCTTTGCCACAAGCACCTCAAGGACAGTTGTGTCCCAAGCCTGCGATGGGCTATTCCTTCTCCATCCTGGCTCTGCTTTACCTTGCCGGTTTTGGTCTGTGTCGTGGTTCAAACCCAGCCGGCAACTTGGAACCACGCAGCCGCTCGCTCACTCCCCCCCTTTTCCTTCCTCCCCCCGCTCCCGGAGGGATGGGGAGGAGAATCGAAGGAATGTAACTCCCACGAGTTGAGATAACAGCTCTCCAGTAACTAAGGTATAATACAAACCACTACTGCTACCAGTAATAATGATAAGAGGAATAACAAGGGAAAAGGACACAACCGCTCACCACCCGCCGACCGATACCCAGCCCGACCCGAGCAGCGATCTGGGCCTTCCGGGTAACTCTCCCCAGTTTATATACTGGAACTGGGCATGACGTGCTGTGGTATGGAATACCCCTTTGGCCAGTTTGGGTCAGGTGTCCTGCCTCTGCTTCCTCCTGGCTTCCCCTCCTCTCTGGCAAAGCATGAGACTGAGAAAGTCCTTGGTCAGAGTAAACATTACTTAGCAACAACTAAAAACATCGGTGTTATCAGCGTTGTTCCCAGACTGAAAGTCAAAAACACAGCACTGCACCAGCTACTAAGAAGGAGAAAAAATGACTGCTGTAGCTGAACCCAGGACAGTCTGATTTCACAAAGCTTTATGAAATGATCAGTGAGGGGATTTGGAGAGCTTAGAACACCTGAAGGGGGTTTATTGGAGTTTTTCTGTGTTGATTTCACTGATGTCTGCCTTTGCTACATTGAATAACATGTCCACCCTTTCCTCCTCCTCCTCCCCTCCCACCCCCGCCAAATGCTTGCAGCCTGCCCTATGGTGCAGAACTTGCCCTGCCTCTGCCTGAGCCATCCGACTTAATGTGTTTTCATTGAAAGGTGCTGTCATCTCTCAGCTTGCTCTGAAACTTGAAAGCTGGACCCAAATTTTCCACCCACAATGGCCTTCTTTTTGTGCCTGAGTCACCTGGAAAGTGTCACCTTCACTGATGAACACGTGTAAAGTGACTGAAAGCAGCAGTACTGCTGTGGAGCCTGTGCTGGTGTCTAAGCAACACATTTCTGAGACCTGCAGAAATGGCTGAGCTAAATGATCAGAGTGGGTTTAATAAAACTGGTTGGAAAAGGCTTTTTTCCACAGAGATGCCCCAGGTTTTAAGTGTTGCTGAGCAGGATGCTGTGGCTACCAGATAAATCTGGAAATGCCTGTGATATAAATGTCCTTTAAGTGACCTCAGAGATCACTAGATAACACAGACTGTGCTGATGCAGACAGTCCATGAGAGTGAAAGAGTAATTTGTAGCACTGAGGCATCAAATACTAGCCCCAGAAATTAACTGGTGTGAAAAGGAGTGATGGGATCATCTTCTGTGAAAAGCTTTGCCAGAGTGCTCACTAAAATGCATGCTGGATGCCAAGGTGTCACTTCTGACTGGGTGTCTCCTAGCACCCTTCCTACTTCCATGTGCCAATTAATTCTGGGGTGTTTCTAGAACAAATGCTTTGCAGCAATGGTTGGAAGCACAAGGGTTGGAGCTAGGCAGCAAGCAGCATTTCAGGTGGCTGTGCAGGGTTTGCATGGTTCACCCAACTTCAGAAGCTTTGTATGACAATCTGGTGGCACCTCAGGGTGTGAAATGATGTGATACTTCTCCAAGAGATTTGGATCTATTTCTATACCATTCTGATAGAGAGCTGAGGGTGGAATGTCCCTGATTTGTCATCGCTGCAAATGACTGCTCACAGTGACAATAACCACTCAGATGCTGTTATGTTAAATGAGCAAGGCAGCAATGACTGACAAGAGAGCTGTGAGTCATTTGGAGCTATGCATCTCCATGTACCTCTGCTCTAAAAAGACCAAACAGATGTCTAAGCTTTTCTGAAACGCTTGAGAACAGCTGGCTAAATCCAGGGAGCACCAATCAGCTGCATCTTGTCAGTGCCTAACTGCTCAGCAGCCTGCCAGATGCTGGTAGCAGCAGCCTGCAAGTACACAGGGATGCTGAGCTCACCCTGGCTGGAAGAAGATTCATCCTGAGGCAACCCCTCTCGCAAAGATGTTAACTACATGTCTAAGAAGTCGCTGCAAATGTTTTCAGACCACATCAGAAATTAGAAGGTTGCAAGAATCACTCAGGAAACATTTTAATCATTGTTAAGAACAAAGCTAGACCCTGCACCAGCACCCAGAGAGGTACAAAACCCAAGCAAGGCAAATTTAGGCTAGTAAGTCAGAATTCAACTATCTCTTGATAGAAGACTAGGAAAAACAGGTTGCAGATGCCCCAGGGGCAACCTGCAGGGGAAACCCCTGCTTGCTGCTGCCCAGGAGACAGCCAGCCCTTGGACAGGTACCTGCAGATTCCCAAACAAAGCGTCTCAAATAGCTGCCTTCCAGAAAACTGTTAAGGTCTGCCACATCTAAAAGCACATGGAGCTGATACTGAGGAGGAGATGACCCATTCAGAGCCCAGCCTGGTACATCCCACCCACACTCCACTTCCCTGCTTTCCTCATGCTGGAAAGCCTAAACTATTGTTCCCACTTTTCAGACCTCAGCTCTATCCAGGCTGTTCCAGGCAGAGCAAACAGTGTCACAGAGCAGCTGGGGACACGGTTCTCTTTGGAAGGTAGAACAGACCACAGATGTGCTGTGGCTTTGGGGAGGAAGCCCAGTGCCCTCCAATTTAAGCCTAGCTTGGGCAGGGGAGGGGCGGGGGGAGAGGCACAAGACAAACACCAGGTGATGAGGGGTGCTTCAGGAAAAGGGCTCCTCTGTGTGTCTTTAACCTCAGCCAGGAGTTTCTCAAAGAGATTGTATCTGTGCCTGCCCTGCTTATCCCTCACTCCATCCTTGCGCAGTTGCTCTGCTATAATCCTCTTAGCAGCATAGTTCAAGGGAGAGGTGGAGGAGCCACAATATGCCTCCAGCCCATCAGTACCCTGTGCAGTTTGCTCTCCAGCACTGGCTGCACTGGATGACATGGCAGCACCCTGAGACCAGAAGCAACCAAGCAGGAGGTAGTTCCTTCAGCTCGACAGCTCCTGGACATACACTGCCTCCTGTTCGGCCAAGGACTGTGGCAGCAAGCCCAGCAGCTGGGCCTAGAGATCCAGTGATGCTTCGCTGCAGGGTGAATCATCATGACAACCTTCCCAAAGCAGAAAGGCAGCTCTGCGTTAACGCAGGGCGGGCAACATCAGCTGTTGAAACTAGCTAGAGTCTGTTGAAAGCAATGAAGCTTGACTGCATCTTGCAGATGTTATGTGTTCAAGCAAGTCCCTCGTGATGCTAACTGCTCCAGCAGTAGCCCAGTGAGCTGGGTCCCTAAAGCACAGCTTGCTCCTGATGACAGCCCAGCATCACATGTCTGATTGCTGCTGCAGCTCTAGCATGACCACACTTGGGACATACTTTGCCATCCTGAAATGTTCTACCACAGCTTGGAGATGGGCAGAAAATGTTCTTTTTGGTGTATCTTGTTAAGGTCAGAAAGGGCCCTTCGAGAACCTCATCCTTCATCTGGTGTAGATGGAGATGATTCAGGGATGAGAAACAAGGGTGATTGGAAGGCTAGAGGCCATGGGCTGCAATGAAAGGCTGAAAGAACGGGAACTATCTGGAATACCAAGCAGAGACTCATAAAGGACTTAAAATATACTTAAGGCAGATGCAGGTAGGAAGGGGATTAACTCTTTGTATGCTCAGGGCAAGAAGATGCAAGTTCAAGGCTTGTTAGCAGTCATAGTAATGAAGCATGACCATCTCAGGGTCAAGGTATCTTCATCAGTAGACATCTTCAATAACCCAAGTGTGTCATTTACTCCTGAAGACCTGCTGGGATGCAGGGCACAGTAGTGATCTGACATATGTTCTTTCTGCTGGAACTGAGCAACAACAGCGTAATTGCTGGTTCGGATAGAATGAAGTCAATTGTGCAATGCCTGCTGCATTGCCCGGAGCATGTGCCGCGTTACGGGAACAATAAAGCTAGTTCCAGATCTCACTACAGTCCTAAGATCTGAATCACCCGGGCAGTGGCAAGAGCAGGGAGGCACTCCCAGGGACGCAGCACCGTGCACGCATGCTGAGCCCCAACCTGCAAGGCTAGAAGGGACCTGCAGACGAGCTGGGACAAGCTCTTTTCCAGACACAGAGCTGGGTGAGCAGCCTCTCCAGCTGCCAGTGTCATCCTCCTTTCTTCATGTCCTGGGAAAGGCAGCAACACACCCACGAGAGCAAAATAAAACCACAGCTGCCTAACTGCAGTGACTTCATGTCAGGGCTCTGAGCATGCTTGCTGTGAATAAGCTGCCTCCAGGCAGGTGATGGAGGGGCTGAGCCTGCTGAGGCATTCTGTACTTGCAGGGGATGCCCGTGGTGGGCTCTGTGGAGGGGCCAGTGCTGCTTTTCCTCTTCTCCAGCAGCTCTCTGAGCTGGTGGTGGCACAAGCAGTATAGGACTAGCTGGAAGCAGAATTGCAATGAATTCTGCATGGCTGGGTGATGATAGAAGCTCCTGGAGAGGCACAGGTTACCCAGTCACGCCAGAGGGGCTCTGGATGTCCCAGGCAGGACTATAGGCATAGTGGTGTCTCCATCCCCAGCCCTTTAGGCTTTCCTGTCTTAAAAGTTCTCAGGAACTGCAACCAAGCTGTGGTCAGCTCTGTTGCAATGCCACAGAGCGTGTTTGTGTTTGCTGGCAGCAATGGGGCAAGAGGCAGCGATTGCTTCCCCTGTTGTCAGGGTGCTCACACCATCTGTGGGACTGTGGCTAAGCCCCCATCATTCAGGGACTGGAGAGGATGCAGCAGATTTGCACTGGGCATCTCTGCAGATGCACCCACTGCTTCGAGGTAGATAAACCACTATCAATATCCCCCGGGAATGCAAACAATTTCTGGTGCAGGAGCATCTTGCCAATGGCTCTGCCCTGGTCTTTGGGGAGCAGTTCAGCCTCTGATAGCTGGGCAGACATGAGCAAGGCAGGTTTCTTGCACATGGAAGTGTGTTGTATACAATGCAAACAGCTTGCCAGCCCGAGGGCATGCTGAGAGCAGAGCTGGCCATGGAGAAACTAGTCCGGAGTCTTGGGGATTGTGCAGAGTGGTTAAAAGCAGAAAGGAGGTGCTGGGGGCTGGCCAAGCACTGGTGGATCTTGGAGGGAAGTGGTTAACAAAATGAAAGATGCATTTAATAACCCACCCAGGCAACGGCTCCCAGGGTGCTCCTGCCCAGAGTTGTTTGTGAGCCAAGAGTGTGGTATGTGAAACCAGCTGTCCCCCCTGATCCTCCCAGAGCCCTGCGCACTGAGAGCAGGTGGCCTCAGGTCACTGGGCTGAGAGCTTGGGTTCAATGGCCATCCTGAGGATGCCTGACTCAAACATATATCTGAGAGCTTCCTAGCAGAGCTAAGTTGGATGATGAGGGGCTGTGCTGTGCTGTTTGGTGGGATTTCCCTGTTGTAAGGACTCAGGAGCACTGGTTTTCTGAGCTCCCATGTATAATGTGACCATCCTCACTAGGCCAAGACAACCCCAGGTGCCCTGTGCGCACTGGGGCTGCCATGCTTGGGACGGCATGGCTGTCATGCTGCCATTTAATAGCCCTGCATCGGACACAGCCAGGAAGGCTTTAAAGGCTGAGAAAATTGGGGTTGTTCAGCCTGGAGAAGAGAAGCTGTGTGGAGATCTCATAGCAGTGTTTCAATAGCTGAAGGGGGCCTACAAGGATGCCAGAGAGGGACTCTTCATCAGTCCTCATAGGACAAGGGGCAATGGGTTCACACTTGAACAGGGGGGATTTAGGTTGGATATAAGGAAGAAATTCTTTACTATGAGGGTAGTGAGACACTGGAACAGGCTGCCCAAGGAAACTGTCAGTGCCCCATCCCTGGCAGTGTTCAAGGCCGGGTTGGACAGAGCCTTGAGCAACCTGGTCTAGTGTGAGGTGTCCCTGTCCGTGGCAGGGAGTTGGAACTTAAGGATCCTAAGGTCATTTCCAACCCAAACCATCCTATGATTCTCTGATCCTACAATATCACAGACGCAAAGCCTGACAAAAGCTGGCTACCAAGGGCTCCTGCATGTGTTGGGGGACCCTCAGCATCCTTACCAGGTGCCAATTTACCATGGAAAACCCACCTCACCAAACAAGGCTGGTTTAAATTCCTGAGATGACAGGTCTGCTCAGGGGAAAGGCAGAGCTTCTGGTGCAGAGTGTCCGGTGGAGAAAGCAGCAGTGCTGGTGTGGTGCCTGGTGAGGCAGCCTGGGGTTCCCAAATGCTGCCTGGCAATGAGGGATCATCAGCAACTGGCTGCTGCACTTCTGCATGGATCCCTGCCAGGCACCACCTGCAGGTTTCAGTTGATTTAATCAGTGATCTTGAAAAGATTCTTTGAGGGTGGCAAGTGGATGTGCAGAGTAGTAAGTGACAAGACTGCCCTTTCCTTCAAATTCCCAAATTAATTACCTTGCATTTCACTGTATTAAGGCAAATTTTGCTGCATAAAAGTGAAAGTGGGACAACACAAAAAGTAAATCTGGAAAGACCTTCAGCAGTAGCTGTGGGTCTCCTTCTTCCTTGACCATGGAAAACAAATTATTCTATCCCTCTTTGCAGGAACATCACAATTTATGCAAATGCTGTTGTCATTATCTTCGTGACAGCTTCCAAGTAAGGGTGTCATGCCAGTGGTGTAGATCTGAATCAGACACGTAGTCGTAGTCATGCTGAAAGGTGACAAGTTTGCATAGCAATACCTGCCTTCCCTGAGCAAAGCATGATCAGTACTAAATGCATTTTTCAATCTTTAATTCTCTGCTGACAAAATCAAAATTAATTCTGTTTTGTTTCTTTGTGGGTGGGGTTTTTTGTTTTTTTTTGAG
The DNA here is from genome assembly GCF_000696875.1 of Nestor notabilis. Lineage (NCBI taxonomy): Eukaryota > Metazoa > Chordata > Aves > Psittaciformes > Psittacidae > Nestor > Nestor notabilis. Next base: position 7,409 of record NW_009913311.1, read on the forward strand.
TTGTTTGGGGTTTTTTTTTGTTGTTTTTGGTTTTGGTTTTGGTTTTTTTTGTTTTTTTTTTTGTTTTGTTTTGTTTTGTTGTTTTTTTGTTTTTTTTTGTATTACCCGTAATCTAGAGTTTTCTGGCTCAACTGGTTTATTTTCTTAATGACCAGAGTGATTTCTGTCCTTCACTCCCTTGGAGTTACCCCAGTTTTCCTAGCTCTGTAAAAATTACTATCAGCAGCTCAGTAAGACCCTCAGTTAGGTCCATTAATACTCTCAGTGCAGATTAGATGAAGTGAAAATGTCAATTTTAGCAGGTGATGCTTTACACGCTTGTTACAGATGGCATCCAATCTAGAGCCTTCTCCATTGCATCACAGTTTTAGGCACGACAGTTACAGAATATGGCAGAAGGCTCTTCTTAACCACCATCCTTCTGTGGTTTTTCTTGTTTTGTCCTAATGTAAATGCATTTGATTCAATGAAACCCCTCTGATGCTGCCTGGGCTGATGCACGTGCTCACTGTGGATCACCTATTTAGTCATGGGCTTCTCTCACCTCTGCCAGCCTCCAACTCTGTTGATTTAAAATCTGCAAGTACCTCTGTTTTGCCTGGGTTTTGGCTGGGGTAGCATCCCCACTGTCAGTGCAGGCTAGCCCCACTGCAGGCTAGCACTCCTGTGGGGCAGTGCCTGGGATGCACAGCCCGTGCCTGTCACATTGCTAAATCAGGCCCAAAGCCATCGCCCTGCCTGAATGAAAGTCACCCTGACTTGGCTGTTTCTCACTTCTCTGTCCTGCTACACTGACTAAAAGCAGAGGGATGGCTTTGCCACCCTGGAAACTCCCCAGGTCCTAGAAGGTGAAATTCTAGTAAAGCCAGCTGGGATGAGGACAGTGTGGATTAGGAAAGAGACAGGCAGGCGGCTGAGAGCATGGCCATCCAGACAAACATGAGGAGCATCAAAAACATGAGGGTGTGGAGAAATGGGCTGTGCAGGGAAGTCAGTGCAGGGCAGAGCTGTTTGGAGGAGACAGCAGGATTGAGAGTAAAAGAATTAATGTGGATTTTGGGTGCCCCACTCAACTGATGTCCTTGGTGGTCACCAGTCCCCTGAGCTTGGGTGTCCTCACCAGGGTGCAGCCCTTCCAGGGGTGAGCAAACCTGCTTCTCCCTCTGACCCCTTTTCTGGGGGCTGCACTGCATAACTGCCAGCTTCGAGGAGGCTGTGAAAGGGTCTGTGTTCTCCCGAGGAATTAAAAAGCTGAAATGTTGCATGGTGCTGAAAAAAATATCTCTCTTAATATGTGGTTTGCATAATAAGATAGCACAAGTTCATGATGCAATTCAGTTGGCTTCCTGTAACCATAATTGGTCCCTTAGGGTCCTGCTTCATTCACCTGATAGCTCGTTTCTCAAAAAGCCTTGAGAGTATTTCACGAGCATTTTTGTGACCCTGGAGAGCTGAAAACAGGTTCACAGCACAGTGATCCCCAGAGTTTGTAAAGAGTCTTCTTGACACAAACTCAAGATGCCCGTGCTGGGTTCAAAGCTGTTGTGGGCCAGGCTGTAGGTCAGACAGACCTAGGAGGAAAGGGCAGGGAAAAGCTGGCAGGGTTCTGGGTTTTTTGCTGATTTGAGTTAGGAGAGTGAGTGTGGCAGCTCTGGGGTGAGGTGTGGTTGGCACCACATCCTGTCTCCTACCAGCGCCGTGATGGGCCACCGCCCAACTCTGTGCAGCCTCCCCTAGGACATTAGGGAGGTCCTCACTGCAGATACTGATCTCATGGGTGAGGGACATATGTGCCATAAAGGCAGCAGCGATGTGTTCCCCTGGCTTCAAGAGTCCCAGCCAGCACATGGGTTCCTCTCCTTTCCCAGCACAGAGGCCTCCCCATCCAGTGGGCACAGAGTGGGCTGAGACCTGGCAGCCTCGGGGTTTCCTTGTCCCCACATCAGCTGCAAAGACAGGGAAAGGAAAGCAAGGTGCCGAGACACGGCTAGGTCCCGGTGGCACCTTCTCAGATTTCCAGCCAGCAGGATGTGGTCCCTGTGAAGCAGCTTGTGGCTCCATCTAGTGCCCGTGCTAGCCTGGCCTGGGCCAGCCCTGCACTCATCGCTGGGCAGATCAGCCACATCAGAGCACCCTGGCCGGAGGCAGCCACCCCAGGGAGCCTGCTCCCTGCCCATGGGCAGGCTGGTACAGAAAGGCAGCACTGCAATGGGATCCAGAAAAAAAAAAAAAAATATCCCCAACAACAGGGAATACTCTTAAGCAGTTATTCAAGGAAATCATCAAGTGCTGTCTGACAGCAGGGTACAGATCCCTCATCCCTTGGAAAGGCGGTACGCCTTGGCACAAGAGGTGCCTGTGGCATTTCGCCCACTCCAGTGCATGCCCAGGCCCACTGCTTGTGGCTGGCAGGGGTCTCTTCTTGGGTACAGCTGCCCTGAAACCAGTCGCTGGGGAGCGCTGGGAATGGTCTGTCTCAATGCCCAGGTCTACCCAGCCTGCTGGGTAAAGCAGCACTAGGGAAGTTTGCCAAGCTTCCCAGCAACGGATTTACAGGAGGTGAAAGAGATATCCCAGCTGCAATGCAGGGGTGCAGAGGGGTGCGAAACGCCCTGCAGAGAGACGAGGCTCCCTCCTTCTCCCATTCAGACAAGAGGGAACAATATGATCTCTGTGGCCAGAACACATTCACGGGTGCTGGTGAGACTGCCCACGACCCCGAGGACGGGCTAGAACAGCCCTTTTGTGGAAGACCACGCAGAGGAA
>NW_009913312.1:0-382 GCF_000696875.1 Nestor notabilis
CTGAGGGTATCAATAGAGGGTTTGGGGTCTTAGCTTGGGGTCTCAGTTTGGGGGCTCAGGGCTCAGTTTGGGGGTTCAGGGCTCGGTTTGGGGGCTCAGGTCCCAGTTTGAGGGTTCAGTTCCCAGTTTGGGGGTTCCAGGTTGGGGTTCAGGTCCCAGTTTGGGGGTTCAGGGCTCAGGTCCCAGTTTGGAGGCTCAGTTTGGGGGTTCAGGGTTGGGGTTCAAGGCTCAGTTTGGGGTCTCAGGTCCCAGTTTGGGGGTTCAGGTTTAGGGTCCCAGGTTTGGGTCTCAGGTCCCAGTTTGGGGTCTCAGTTTGGGGTGTCAGGTCCCAGTTTGGGGGTTCAGGTTTGGGGTCCCAGGTTTGGGTCTCAGGTCCCAGTTT
>NW_009913312.1:436-1053 GCF_000696875.1 Nestor notabilis
TGGGGGCTCAGTTTGGGGTCTCAGGTCCCAGTTTGGGGGTTCAGGTTTGGGGTCCCAGGTTGAGGTTGGGGGGCACCAAGGCCCGCTCTGAGCCTCTGTCTCCCGCAGGGTGAGGTGATGAACCTGCTCATGTTCCTGTCCACGTGGGATGGGAAGGTCCCTCAACCGGCCATCCTGAAGCCGCGCCCGCTCTGGACCGGGAAGCAGATCTTCTCCCTCATCATCCCCGGGCACATCAATTGCATCCGCACCCACAGCACCCACCCCGACGACGAGGACAGCGGCCCCTACAAGCACATCTCGCCTGGGGACACCAAGGTGGCACCCACGGGGGGGTTGCTGGCACCTAAAGGGGGTTTATAGGACCTAAAGGTGGTTTGATGGGATCTAAAGGGGGTTTAATAGGACCTGAAGGGGGTTTGATGGGCTCTAAAGGGGGTTTAATAGGATCTAAAGGGGGTTTGATGGCACCTAAAGGTGGTTTGATAGGACCCAAAAGGGGCTTGATGGGACCTAAAAGGGGGTTTGATAGGACCTAAAGGGGGTTTGGTGGCAGCTAAAGGGGGTTTGATGGGACCTAAAGATGGTTTGAGGTGTTCTTGGTGTGTTTGGTGGCA
>NW_009913312.1:1114-2968 GCF_000696875.1 Nestor notabilis
GGTGGTTTGGGGCATTCTGATGGGCGTTCGTGACACCTAAATGGGGTTTAATGGCATCTAAAAGTGGTTTAGTGGCACCTAAAGGTGGTTTGATGGGATCTAAAGGTGATTTGGTGGCACCTAAAGGTGGTTTGGTGGGATCTAAAGGGAGTTTGGTGGCACCCGGAGGGGAGGTGCTTTGGGTGCTGGGCGCCAGCCCTGGCTGCTGTGTGTCCCTGCAGGTGATCGTGGAGAACGGGGAGCTCATCATGGGCATCCTGTGCAAGAAGTCCCTGGGCACGTCGGCCGGGTCCCTGGTGCACATCTCCTACCTGGAGATGGGCCACGACACCACCCGCCTCTTCTACAGCAACATCCAGACCGTCATCAACAACTGGCTGCTCATCGAGGGTCAGCGGGCACAGCCTGGCCATGGGGGGCGGTGGACCCCGTTCTGGGTGGACAACGTGGCCATGGGGGATGGTGGACCCCGTTCTGGGTGGACAACGTGGCCATGGGGGGCTTTGGAGGGGTTCTTCGACCCATTTTAGGTGGATAACATGGACCTGGAGGTCTTTGGACCTCATTTTGGGTGGACAACATGGACGAGGGGGAGCTGGGACCCCTTTTTAGGTGGACAACATGGACATGGAGGGCTCTAGAGGGGGTCTTGGACCCGTTTTAGGTGGACAATGTGGACATGGGGGTCTTGGACCTCGTTTTAGGTGGACAATATGGAGCTGGAGGGCTTTAGAAGGGGGTCTTGGAGCTCATTTGGGGTGGACAACATGGACCTGAGGGTCTTAGACCTCATTTTAGGTGGACAACAGGGACCTGGAGGTCTTTGGGGTCCTCTTGGACCCCACTTTTAGCTCCACAGCCCCAATATCTCCCCTGGCTTGAGGACAACACGGCCGTGGTTGGTCCTGGGGTCTCGCAGGGGTGAGGAGCACCCATGGACACCCATTCCCATCCCCATGCAGGTCACACCATCGGCATTGGGGACTCCATTGCTGACGCCAAGACCTACCAGGACATCCAGAACACCATCAAGAAGGCCAAGCAGGATGTCATCGAGGTGGGGACATGGCTTTGGGCTGCTCCTGGCTCCCTTTGGGGCACCCATAGGGATACCATGAAGGTTTTGGGGTGCTCCTGGGTCACTTTAGGCCCCTGTATGGGTGCTTTTCACCCCTTTCTTCACGCTATGGTTGCCCCCATTGAGTTTTGGGCACTCCCCTTGAATTTTGGGTGCCCCTGTTGAGTTTTTGGGTGCCCCTGTTGAGTTTTTGGGTACCCCTGTTGAGTTTTTGGGTGCCCATGTTGAGTTTTGGGTGCCCCTGTTGAGTTTTGGGTGCCCCTGTTGAGTTTTGGGTGCCCCTGTTGAGTTTTGGGCACCCATGTTGAGTTTTGGGCGCCCCATTGACCGCAGTGGGGTGCCCCTGGGTGCAGGTGATCGAGAAGGCCCACAACAACGAGCTGGAGCCCACCCCGGGGAACACCCTGCGCCAGACCTTCGAGAACCAGGTCAACAGGATCCTTAACGACGCTCGCGACAAGACGGGCTCCTCGGCCCAGAAGTCCCTCTCTGAGTACAACAACTTCAAGTCCATGGTGGTGTCCGGGGCCAAAGGCTCCAAGATCAACATCTCCCAGGTCCGTGGGGGCTCCAGGGAGGCTTTGGGGGGGTTCTTAGGGGGTTTGGAGGGGGTTTGGGGGGTTCTTACGGGGTTTAGAGGGTCCTTACGGGGTCTTTGGAGGGTTCTTACAGGATTTGGAGGGTCCTTATGGGGTCTTTGAGGGGTTCTTATGGTGTTTGGAAGGTCCTATTGTGGCCTTAGGGGGTTTGGAGGGTCTTAGGAGGGTTCTTAGGGG
>NW_009913312.1:3013-3261 GCF_000696875.1 Nestor notabilis
GAGGGTTCTTATGGGGTCTTTGAGGGGTTCTTACAGGGTTTGGGGGGTCTTTGAGGGGTTCTTAGGGGTTTTGGAGGGTCTTTGGGGGGTTCTTAGGGGATTTGGAGGGTCCTTATCTTTGCCTCCTCCACGGTCCCTGGCTCAGTGTCCTCTCCCCACGTCAGGTCATCGCCGTGGTGGGGCAGCAGAACGTGGAGGGCAAGAGGATCCCGTTTGGCTTCAAGCACCGGACGCTGCCCCCCCTCATC
>NW_009913312.1:3315-5492 GCF_000696875.1 Nestor notabilis
CACCGAGTTCTTCTTCCACGCCATGGGCGGGCGCGAGGGCCTCATCGACACGGCCGTCAAGACCGCAGAGACAGGTCCGAGCCCCACAGCCCCCCCCCACCTCAAATGGGCTTTGGGACCAACCAAACCCTCCCCAGATGCCTCCTTCGGGCCATTAATGGGGTTTGGGGTGAAGCAACCCCCCCCCAGATTCCTCCTTCAGGCCATTAATGGGCTTTGGGGTCAACCAAACCCTCCCCAGATACCTCCTGGTTACCTTCAAGGGGTTCCAAGACACTGAAACCCACCCCAGATGCCTCCTTCAGGCTATTAATGGGGTTTGGCACCAACCAAACCCCCCCAGATGCCTCTTTCAGGCCATTAATGGGCTTTGGGACCAACCAAACCTACCCCAGATGCCTCCTGGTTACATTCAGTGTCCTTCAGGTTGCCGTAAACCATCCTTAGATGACTCCTGGTGCTCTTCACTGAGCTTTGGGACCAACCAAACCCTCCTTAGATGCCTCCTGGGGGCCATTAATGGGATTTAGCACCAACCAAACCCTCCTTAGATGCCTCCTGGTGCCCTTCAATGGGCTTTGGGCCCCACCAAACCCTCCTTAGATGCCTCCTGGTGCCCTTCAATGGGCTTTGGTCCCCACCGATGCCTCGTGGTGCCCCCTGTGGCTGTTACCACGTGTCCTGTCCCCCAGGGTACATCCAGCGGCGGCTGATCAAGTCCATGGAGTCGGTGATGGTGAAGTACGACGCGACGGTGCGGAACTCCATCAACCAGGTGGTGCAGCTGCGCTACGGGGAGGACGGGCTGGCCGGCGAGAGCGTCGAGTTCCAGAACCTCGCCACCCTCAAGCCCTCCAACAAGGCCTTCGAGAAGAAGTAAGAGGTCCCCAGGGCAGGGTCTGAGGGGGTGAGGTGGCCCTTGAGGTCCTCAAGGTTCCGCGGGGTCCCCAAGGTGCTTCTGACCATCTCAGAGCCCATTTTGGTGCCCTCAACCTCCTTTTGCCCAACTTGGGACCCACATTGATGTTCCCAACCTGCTCCTGCCCATCTTTGTGCCCATCTTGGAGCTCATCTTGGGGTCCCCAAAGTGCTTCTGCCCATCTTGGAGCCCATCTTGGTCCCCCCTCGTGTCCGTGCCCAGGTTCAAGTTTGACTACACGAACGAGCGGGCGCTGCGGCGGACGCTGCAGGAGGAGCTGGGCAAGGGGGTCCTGTTCAACGCCCACATCCAGAACGAGCTCGAGAGGGAGTTTGAGAAGATGCGGGAGGACAGGGAGGTCCTCAGGGTCATCTTCCCCACCGGCGACAGCAAGGTCAGCCCAGCACCCAACGGGCTCCATGGAGGGGACACCACCTTGGCTTGAGGGGTTCAGGAGGACCCAAAGCCAATGGGGAGCTCCATGGAGGGGACACCACCTTGGCTTGAGGGGTTCAGGAGGACCCAAAGCCAATGGGGAGCTCCATGGAGGGGACACCACCTTGGCTTGAGGGGTTCAGGAGGACCCAAAGCCAATGGGGAGCTCCATGGAGGGGTTCAGGAGCACCCCAAGAGCACCCAAAGCCCACTTTTGAGGTTTTGAGCTCCTAAACCCTGTTTTGAGGTCCCAAACCCCACTGTGATGGGTTCACCACCCAGTTTTGGGTCCTGACCCCCATTTTTGACCTCCTGACCCCCATTTTTAGGTCCTGAACCTCATTTTTAGGTGCTCACCACTCATTTTCTTACTTCCTGAACCCCTTTTTGGGGTCCCACCTCCCACTTTTGGCTCCTGAACCCCATTTTTGACTTTCCAAATGCCATTTTTGGGTCCTATGCCCTGTTTTTGACCTCATCTTCCCCATTTTGATGTGATCACCTCCCATTTTTGAGTTCCTAACCCCATTTTTGACCTTCCAAACCCCGTTTTTGGGTCCTACTCCCCATTTTTGAGGTTCTGACCCCCCGTTTTGGGTTCCTGTCCCCAGGTGGTGCTCCCCTGCAACCTGCTCCGCATGATCTGGAACGCACAGAAGATCTTCCACATCAACTCCCGGCTGCCCTCGGACCTTCACCCCATCAAAGTGGTGGAGGGTGAGTTGGGGACCTTGGGGGCTTTGAGGAGCATCCCTGCTCACCAGGACGGTGCTGGAGGCACTTGGGGGACCCCCCATGGGAGGTCCAAGAGGTCTTGGGAACC
>NW_009913312.1:5534-6921 GCF_000696875.1 Nestor notabilis
AGTCCAAGAGGGCCTGGGAACCCCCAGGGAGGTGTTGGGGGGGGGGGGCTTGGGGAACCTCAAGAATGTTCCAATGGAGCTTGAGGACCATAGTAACCCTGTAGTAACTCTGTAGTAACCCCATTGTGACCTGTAGTTGTGCAGGAGCTGAGCTGGCAGCGCACCACCACACTGATCTTCAGCTATGTGCTATTGTAACCCTATAGTGACCTCATAGTAACCCCATAGTAACTATGTTGTAACTTGTAATTGTGTGGGAGCTGAGCCAGCAGCACAACGCGATGCTGCTCTTCGTTGTGCACCATTCTAACCTTATAGTAACCCTACAGTAACCTCATAGTAACCCCATAGTAACTGTGTTGTAACCTGTAAGCGTGTGGGAACTGAGCCAGCAGCACAACGCGATGCTGCTCTTCGTTGTGCACCATTCTAACCTTATAGTAACCCTACAGTAACCTCATAGTAACCCCATAGTAACTGTGTTGTAACCTGTAAGCGTGTGGGAACTGAGCCAGCAGCACAACGCGATGCTGCTCTTCGCTATGCACCAGTCTAACCCCTTAGTAACCCCTTAGTAACCCCTTAGTAAGGCCGTTGTAACCCGCAGGGGTACGGGAGCTGAGCCGGCGGCTGGTGATCGTGAACGGGGAGGACCCGCTGAGCAGGCAGGCCCAGCACAACGCCACGCTGCTCTTCAACGCCGCATGGCCGACGAGTTCCGCCTCAGCGGAGAGGCCTTCGACTGGCTCCTGGGCGAGATTGTGCGCCCGCCGCATGGCCGACGAGTTCCGCCTCAGCGGAGAGGCCTTCGACTGGCTCCTGGGCGAGATTGAGTCCAAGTTCAACCAGGCCATTGTGAGTGTGTCTGGGGGGCAGATCTGGGGGTCTAGAGGTGAGAGATGGGGGTCCAAGGTGTAGTTGTGGGCGTCTAAGGTATAGTTATGGGGATCTAAGGTGTAGATATAGGAGTCTAAGGGGTAGACAGAGGGGTCTAGAGATGAGATCTGGGGTCTAAGGGGTAGATAGAGGAGTCTAAGGTGTAGTTATGGGGGTCTAAGGGATAGATAGAGAGGTCTAGAGGTGAGATCTGGGGTCTAAGGTGTAGTTATGGGGTCTAGGGAGTAGATATAGGAGTCTTAGGGGTAGTTATGGGGGTCTAAAAGGTAGATATATGGGTCTAGAGGTGAGTATGGGGGTCTAGAGATGAGATCTGGGGGTTATAGAGAGCTCATTGACCCCCATTGTGTGTGTGTGTGTGTCCCAGGCCCACCCTGGGGAGATGGTGGGTGCTCTGGCCGCGCAGTCCCTGGGGGAACCGGCCACCCAGATGACCCTCAACACCTTCCACTACGCCGGGGTCTCGGCCAAGAACGTCACCCTGGGGGTC
>NW_009913312.1:7017-7381 GCF_000696875.1 Nestor notabilis
GGGACCCCGCGGGATGGGCCACGGGAGCAGTGGGAATGGGGGCGCTCAACACGCTGGGGGGACCCTGGTGGCCCCTCGACTTTGTGATGCAAGAGCTGGGGGGTGGAGGCTGGGGTGTCGCCCCGGCCTCGGTGGTGTCCCTGTGTTATCTCCCATGGCTTCCAGGTGGGCCCCGTGTCCTCTTTGTCAGCCCCACCTCCTCCATGCCCACGTTCTCCACCTGATGCCACCTCCCCGTGTCCCCCCAGGACATCCTGTGTCGCCTGGAACACACCACCCTGCGCAAGGTGACGGCCAACACCGCCATCTACTACGACCCCAACCCTCAGAGCACGGTGGTGGCCGAGGACCAGGAGTGGGTCAA
>NW_009913312.1:7600-8035 GCF_000696875.1 Nestor notabilis
TATTTGAGGGGGGTTTGGGGGCATCTGAGGGGGGTTTGGGATGGTTTGAGGGCATCTGCAAGGGGGTTTGTGAAGCTTTGGGTGGTCCTGGTTGAGCCTGGAGGGCACCAGGGAAGACTTGGAGGTCCTGGATGAACATTGAGGGGTTTGTTGGATCTTTTGGGGGGTCCTGGATGGACGTCGAGGGCATCTGGGGTGACTTTATGGACCTTGGGGGGTCCCCTCGCTGCCACCTGAGCCCCACGAGCCCCCCGGGTGTCCCCTGGTCCAGGGTTCGGCGACGACCTCAACTGCATCTTCAACGACGACAACGCGGAGAAGCTGGTTCTGCGCATCCGCATCATGAACAGCGACGAGAACAAGATGCAGGAGGTGGGACCCCGGGGCCAGGGAGCACCCATGGGTGCTGCTGGGACCCTGCCCTGGGGCCTCGTG
>NW_009913312.1:8045-8418 GCF_000696875.1 Nestor notabilis
CCCTCGGGGGTCCCCAGGAGGAGGAGGTGGTGGACAAGATGGACGACGACGTCTTCTTGCGCTGCATCGAGTCCAACATGCTGACGGACATGACGCTGCAGGGCATCGAGCAGATCAGCAAGGTGGGTGCCAGCAGCACCCATGGGTGCTCTGTGGGTGCTGGTGGCCTTGAGTACCACTTGAAGGTTCTCCATGAGGACCTTTAGGAGCTCCAGGGTGCCCACAATGACACTTGGAGTCACCTCAGAAAGTCCGTAACTACCTCCAGTGGTCCCCCAGGTAGCACCCATGGGTGCTCTCTGGGTGCTGGTGGCCTTGAGGAGCACTTGGAAGTTCTCCATAGTCACCCTTAGCAGCTCCAGGGTGCCCATGG
>NW_009913312.1:9059-9360 GCF_000696875.1 Nestor notabilis
GATAGATCTGGAGGTGTTTTGGTGCCTGTAGTGTCCCCAGGTAGCCCCCATGGGTGCTGACCCCCTGCCTCCCCCCAGGTGTACATGCACCTCCCGCAGACGGACAACAAGAAGAAGATCATCATCACGGAGGACGGGGAGTTCAAGGCGCTGCAGGAGTGGATCCTGGAGACGGACGGCGTGAGCCTCATGCGGGTGCTGAGCGAGAAGGATGTGGACCCCGTGCGCACCACCTCCAACGACATCGTGGAGATCTTCACCGTCAGTACCGGGCTGGGGGGACCCGGGGCTGGAGGGGGGG
>NW_009913313.1:0-10155 GCF_000696875.1 Nestor notabilis
TGCCGGCTGGGCTTGAACCACGACACCTGTCTGGCATTTTTCCTTTGCTATGAATAGTATGTGAAACTGACTCTTCAGAGCAACCAAAGACTCAGCAGTTATCAGAATCAAAGGCAATGACAAATTTGGTGGCCTTCTATGATAGGGCCATGGTGTGGGTGGATAAGGGAAGAGTGACTGTCATCACCTACCTGGACGTTTGCAAATCATTTGACACTGCTGCATATGACATCCCTTTCTCTAAACTGGAGAGTCATGTATTTGACTGATGGATCGCTCTGTGGATAAGGAATTAGCTGGATGGTGTCACTCGAAGAGTTGTCAATGGCACAATGTCCAAATGAAGATCAGTACTGAATGATGTCCCTCAGGGGTCCGTATCAGAGCCGGTACTGTTAAACATCTTTGTCTGTGACATGGAGAGTGAGATTAGAGTGCACCCTCACCAAGTCTGCCAACAACACCAAGGTGTGTGGTGCAGTTGACATGCTGGAGAGACCTTGACAAGCTTGAGAGGTGGGGCAGTGCAAACCTCATGAAGTTCAGAAAGGCCAAGTGCACCTTGGGACATGGCGCTGTTAAAGCAAGTTCAGAGGAGGGCCACAAAGATGATCAGAGGACTGGAGCACCCCTCATGTGAAGACAGGCTGAGTTGGATTTATTCAGCCTGGGAAAGAGAAGACTCTAGGGAGACCTTAGAGCAGCTTCCAGTACCTAAAAGGGGGGCTACAAGAAATCTGGAGAGGGACTTTTGACAAGGCCATGAAGTGACAGGACAAGGGGGAATGGCTGTAAACTGACAGAGGGGAGGTTTAGATTAGATGTTAGGAAAAAATTCTTCACTATGAGGGTGGTGAGACACTGGAAGAGGTTGCCCAGAGAAGTGGTTACCCCATCCCTGAAAGCGTCCAGGGCCAGGTTAGACAGGTCTTCGAGCAATCTGCTCTAGTGTAAGGTGTCCCTGCCCTTCCATCTCAAACCTTCTATGATTCTATGATTCTATAACTCTATGATTCTATGATTATATCACTCTATGATTCTACCACTCTATGATTCTACGATTCTACGACTCCATGATTCTATGATTCTACGAAATTATTAGTGGATGGTTCATGTACTACAAGGATTCAGAGGATGGAAATTTGGTTGTTACATCTGTGATAATTTCTGCTGTTTAACTGAAATTTCCAAGCACAAAGCAAATTCATAATTACAAACTGAGATTTAAAATTAATGCATGGATTTACAATTTCGCTTGCAATTTTTATTGCATGCTTACAGAATGATACCTTTAAATTAATTTTATGCTTAATTTATTTATGAACATATGGAATAGGTATCCATTTTTAAAAATTACTTCAAAGTTGTAGGTTGTGCAATATCATAACTACCTTTTAGATTTCTTTCACATCCTTGACATTCAGAAAGTAAACATTATTCCTGCTCTCCAATTCCCTTTCAGAAACAAACACTCTAGGCTGCTCTTCTGAGTTTTTAATAAGTTTTTGATAAAGCAGGCTTAGTAAATATTTACAGCACTTTAGATGAAGTACCCTAAAAGGCATTTAATTAGCAAATTAAAGACATATTGCAATTCAGCTATAGTGATTATCAGTAATAGAATTTAATCACAGAATTGAATGTTATTATTAATATGAATAGGAAATCAATAAAAACCCCAACCCATTATAATTTTTTACTAAACTTTCATCTGGGTGCCAAAATCACTGAATTTTATCAAAACAGGTACTAATATCTTTAGCTATAGGTTCTTCTGTAAGTCTTCTATGATTCATTCAAACTCATAACCATGTGAACAATAAGACTGATGAATGCAGACTATTGAAGACTAATATTCATGATTCATACTGAAGACTAATATTCACAATTTTGCATAATCATTGCATAATGGTCACATGAAATAATGAAAGGAATTCCTTTTATGAGATGGGAAACCTAGAAATCTTCACATTGCTACTGTTAAATACAGGGTGTGGAATATAGGGTGAAATACTAATTGTATTAGTTTACATTCATGTGGTTCTACTGTTGTGACTGTATTGTAACTGCAGTTTCTTTTAAGAGTTTTGATTAGTTTTTATGGTGAGAATTTTAAAACAATGAATAAGACTTGTCTCGCTTTACTGCTCCTTATACCAAGAAAAAGACCGTAAAAGACAAAAAAAAAGAAAACATCTCACAGCATGTCCTTTTAAACAAGATTTTTGAAAGACTCATAACATTTCAGCTGCTGTTGTCATAAGTCATTAAAAGCCATTCCAGAATTTTACAAAATAAAGGACTTAATAGAGCACTTGTTTACATATTTTTGCTAAACAAATTGCATAATCAGTAGAAAGAACTGTGCTTATTATAAATGCACAATGACAATTTTTAGAAAGGGGATATGAGGTCTCTTCCTACAGTAATAAACATTGATCTGATCTCACTTCTAATAGAATGGAATTAGAATAGATTTAATTAAAGTCCCATAAGTAATTTGAGTTTCAGTTTCTCTGGATTTTGTGATTCTATGATTCTGTGACCTTTTTTTATGTCTTCCAGGTAGGTAAGTGATAGAAATGGGAATTTAAAAATTCAAGCTCTTGTCTTCATTACATTAAAGTCCATTCTGTCCTTAACTTCCATGCTAACTTCTTTTAACTTATTCTTAAGTAAAATTTCTAGTCTATGACAAATTTTTATATGTAGCTCAGTTTTAGTCAAAAATAGCATAAAATTAACTTGCTTTCAAGAAAATTATTAATTACTTTATCATAAGATTAAGAATTACATTTCTGGCAATGGAAATGTATACTATGTTTCACTACTTCATTAATCATCCCGGAAGTGATACAAACTGACTGTATATAACCTTATTGGATGCACATAAATAAAAACAGATTTAGAAGAGTTACTAGGAGTGTACATTGTTAATATATTTTGAAGGTCAAAGTCAGGTGACTGTATCCCTTAAATGCCTTTGGAAGTTCTGTTCTGAAACATTTTCAAGCATTTATTAGGTACTCTGTGGTCCTAGTTTAGTAGTTTCCCCCTAACAACAGTATCTGAACTTAAATTATCTTCAGGCATAAACTTCCCTTTCCTATTTTGATTGAGGGCTTAAAACATAGCAGTAACTCTGTGTTTCTATTTAATTTCACAAATATGCATTTTTATGTATATGTATATGTATATGTATATGTATATGTATATGCATATGTATATGTATATGTACATGTGCATGTGCATGTACATGTATATGATGTAGATGTATACATGCACATATTCCATGCCTTCATATGTATTTATGTGGAACATGTCCTTAAAACAAGCTTTAAGATAATGACAAGAGGTATAAAGTTTCGTATTCTGGTTCTTCAAGACTGCACACAGGGACATAACTCTATTAAAGTACCTGTTTTCCAAACTGCATAGGTCAGAAAAGTTATATATGAAGGTATAACACTTATATACTTAAGCACCTCAATCTAAATGCCCACATTTTCAGGCATCCTCACTGCCTATAAAACTCATTGAAATCAATACAAGCTGGAGTGATGGCAAACAAAGTTTAATTTTGGATTTTTAAAATTTTAATTTCTTCCCACTGGTATTTCTTTTAATTCAGGACTGCACAGTCCTACTGAAATAGTTGTTAAACATGGGATAAAATATTAAAACACCGACAGAATATTATTTCTTCTAAATCTTTTCCATGATAAATCTTTATATTTTTTTCTGTATTTATAACAAAATTTATGTCTAGTTCGTAAAATAAGCACTATATAATACCTTCCCATATGAAATTATTTATAGTGAGAGAAGTCAGGTTTTTAAAAATTATCCCAATACTGGTTTAAATGTGCCTTCAGAGCACAAGTGTCTTGTTTATTAGCTTGTACTGTTAATTAGATGAAACCAGAAGTCCCTAAGCAACCAAAGCTCAGTCATTCATAACTTATTCATTAGTGGGTGCAAGGTATTCTCTAACTGAGCTCATGAGGCTTTATCAGTGCTAATCTACTCTTCCTTCTTTCAATGTTGCAGTTATTAAGAAATTAAAATGTGTGTTAATTGACCTCCTGAGTATGGTAGTTTCCAGGTAACCAGATTAAGTCACCCACCATATTTACCAGAATCCTTTTTACTTTTTAATATTTTTTAGGATTGTAGAAACATTAAAACATTCATGATATTACGTAAAAATCAGGTTGCTGGACTTATCTCAGATATTGCTATTCAGGCAGGATTATGCCAAAGTCAAGAGGCAAAAAAAAAAATAAAAAAAATAGACTATTCTTTTTATTTAACTAAGAATTTGTTGTAAAAAAAAATTTCCCACAGTATTCTGTCATAAATCTGCCATTTTAAAAATAGAAATTAACATCAGAAGCAGAAAAGATTGGCTTTAGGTGTTATTTATTTTACAGGATCAAAAAATTCAGTGAACTAGATTTACATAAACACAACAGTCCCTAAGTCTCTGTATTTTGTGCAGGGGGAAATCTTTATACTGGTATACCCCCTGAATACAAGGTAAGCTATAATGACTGAAATAACATCACCTTTGAATTAAGCACCAGGGGACCAAACGAATGTGTAGATGAGAATGAAAGTAACATGCCCGACAGATATTTAAAACATGAAATAAATTTTTTCTGCAGATATAGAAAACATGCACTTTATAAAAATCCCCACTTAAACTGAACTCATAGATAAGCATTAGAAAGACTGTTGTTAATATCAAACAACTGTAATTAAAAACTGGATATAGCAAGCCCATATAACTTCCTGATCATTGCATTTCTTATACACAATAATTTTTAAATATCACAGCTTGATTAGAAAGATTTTTATACTACAGGAGTATGGATGAAACCTTTTATTAAAATGTAAAGTTTTCCTTTAACCCAGATCCCAAGATAATGTAAATACAGGTAGAAATATTGAAGTATTTAGGATTTTATGTTAGGGACGTCATAGTAGCCTTCCAGTATCTGAAGGAGGCCTGTAAGGATGTTGGGGAGGGACTCTGTTAGGGACTGTAGTGAGAAGACAAGGGGTAATGGATTCAAACTTAAACAGGGGAAGTTTAGATTAGATATAAGGTAGAAGTTCTTGACTGTGAGGGTGGTGAGGCACTGGCATGGGTTGCCCAAGGAAGTTGTGAATGCTCCAACCCTGGCGGTGTTCAAGGCCAGGTTGGACAGAGCCTAGGGCGACATAGTTTAGTCCAAGGTGTCCCTGCTCATGGCTGGGAGGTTGGAACTAGATGATCTTAAGGTCCTTTCCAACCCTAACTATTCTATGATTCTATGTTATCCAACATAATTACAATACTACTGGTCTTAAAAGTAATAATGAAAATGATTTGATGTATGTATGTTTTCAACAATTCTTCTGTATAAATTTCTGTGGAGAAAATGTTATCCATATTCCAGTTTCAATTAAAAGATATTTCTTAAAATTGTAGTTAAAATTAAATTCTTACTTTGTTCTTCTGTATTCTACAAATACTGCATCAAAGACTAGTTAAATGGAAATGGCTACGAAGATACTGCATCACCTTACCACGTTTACAAAACATCACTAATGAGATTTGTTCTGCAAATGGGTACAGCAGTAATAGTTGCAATGACAAATCGTTTTTCATATTCAGAAGCTTTTTAATACTATTTGGAGACCTTTGCAACCTTCCAAGTTGATTAAAAGCTGCCATTCTCAACATTGGTAAAGTTTTTATGTACCAAAAATCATTCCTATTCACTCTATTCCTCCTGGGATATATTTGCCTAAAGGCAATAATGAATCAAGTTATATTTTCTTAGACAACCCATATAATTCTCTATTTATGTAAATTTTATGATACATTATTTTACTGGATTTTGTAGTTTGGATTGCAGAACTTTCTCAAACAATTAAAAAAAAAAAAAAAGCTGCTGAGCCTGTGTAAGCACAGATCCCCTGATAATAAGACATTATAAATGAGAATGTCCAAAACTATTTGGACTTATATTCTAATGAGAAGAATGCAGAAGAATTCTTTCATCTATAGTGAAACACTACATTAAAAAAAAATAAATCTCTGTGCAGAAATAGCCAAAAAATGATTACAGCTTTATTATCCTTTTCTTCAATTTTTATTTAAATATTTCTATGTTTGCATGGAAATCATGTCTTTACAATGATGACATAACTCTATTACAAGGTGTGAGATAGATATCTTTCTGTGAAGTCAGTGTCTTTGCTAATGATATATTTGATTGCTGATTTAACATTCCACAGCCATGGCATCTCTTACCTCTTTTCAGCACTTCTGCTTGTCAACCCATAAACCATTCAGCTTGCTGTGGTGAATGGAATGGATCATTTACCACTTCTTTGAGTAGCCTGTTCCAGTGCCTCACCACCCTCACTGTCAAGAACTTCTTCCTTATATCTAACCTGAACTTCACCTGTTTAAGTGTGAACCACTTAGCCCTTGTCTTCTCACTACAGTCCCTAACGAAGAGTCCCTCCCCAGCATCCTTGTATGCCCCCTTCAGATACTGGAAGGCTGCTATGAGGTCTTCATGCAGCCTTCTCTTTTCCAGGCTGAACAGCCCCAACTTTCTCAGCCTGTCTTCATACAGGAGGTGCTCCAGCCCTCTTATCATGCTCATGGCCCTCCTCTGGACTTGTTCCATGTCCTTCTTATGTTGAGGACACCAGATCTGTACACAGTATTTCAAGTGAGGTCTTATGAGAGCAGAGTAGAGGGGCAGGATCACCCCCTTCGACCTGCTGGTCACACTTCTTTTGATGCAGCCCAGGGTACAGTTGGTTTCTGGGCTGCAAGTGCACACTGCCTGCTCATACTCAGTTTTTTGTCAGCCAACAAAGATATTGTGCATATTTTCACATCATCTTTATACTTAAAATGAAGACATTTCAGGATTGTGAGTAACGAGTCACAAACTCAATAAAAGAACGGTGTATCAAGCCCATATGACTTCATAATAATTTTTCACACAGTAATTTTAAATATCAGAACCTGATTAGAAAGATCTTATACAACAGGAGTATGGATGAAACCTTTTATTAAAATTTCAAGCTCTCTCTGGATCTAGGACCCTGAGATAATAAAAATACAGCAGCCAGGGAGGAGGGCAGCCAGTAGCACCATGGGCAGCCCCAGCCCGGGGCATCAGGCAACTCTCTAGGGATGGGACTGGGCCAAGGCCAGGCCACAATGTCAGCCTGTGTGTGGGCCCACCTCGGTGAGGCCCATGGTGGTGCAGGGCCAGGCTGTGGGGAGCTGGAGACTGGCCCTGCTGCAGAGGCAGATGGTCCTGGGGAGCTGAGATTGGGTTCTGGACCTTGGGCAGTGTGGGGGGACTGGAAAGGGGCAATCAGGTCCCACTGGTGCACAGTTATGGGAGAATTTGATGGATTTTAAACTATTTAATCAAAATTATAATACTTATCATTCAGTCAAAGATATGTTTGGATAAATGTCCTTTTGCATTTCTTATTGGCCTAAGAATCACAGATACTAACTTAACAAGTTGTTGGTGAAACATAGTGGTGTATAAATCCAGCTTTGGTGTTAGAGAGTAATTATAGTAAGGACTTTACTCCCTTCCAGCCCTCCCACCATTCTCCCCCAAAGTATTTTTTTTTTTCCTGTAAAAATTTTCCACTAAACCCTTTAATATATCACTGTTAAAAAATAAATATTCCGATATTTTGGCTAAAAATTTGGCATCTTTCTTTGGAGTTGATGGTTTATTGTGCTGTTGGAATTTCATTTTAGGTTCTTTTGTAATTCATTCACATATGTGAACCAATTGCTGTCATTTACCTTAACATCTCCTTTGCAGAGTACAGAGAGTTATTTTTATTTTTTGCTACTTTGATAATGGAAGACAGTCCAAATGGGGTTCTTGGTTACTATGAGATAATTAGGGTTTAATAAAGCCACATAGCATGGTGATCTCATAGCCTAAACTCTTTTTTTCTTTTCCCTCACATATATCCATTCAATTTAAATCTAAGAATATCGCTACCATCAAAATGCTGAAAGTAGAAGTTTGCTGCTGACCAATATTGTTTCCTTTAGTCAGAATCTAGAATAATTATAGTAAGAAGTTTTGATAAATCCTCTGAAAGAGATTTGAGATATCTTGATGATTTTCTTATAAAAGCTTTATACTAACCTAAATTAAGCAAAATTCATTTTGGTGTATATTGGAGTCTTTTCTTCTTCTGAAAGATAAATTGAAATTTTAAAAGATATAGTACAATCTTTTTAAATCTGTGGAGATCTGTTATTTCACGTCATCTTATTGCTTCTTCATTTTTCCTACATTTTTTCTGTATTCCCTATCCTCTGCAGTAGTGTTAAAGCAGTAATATAATTCAGATTTCTCATCATACTGCTAAATGTGTATTTTCTTTATATGTCCTCATACTGCCTTTTCTATTTTTGCATAATTTCTCCAACTCTCTCCTTGCCTGTATAAAATGTTTTGTGACTTTTGTCATCTGTCTTTGTCAACAAGACTTTTCATTTTCCATAGAAGTTTGGAAAATTTATCTAATTTATCTGAAATTTAAGGTTTTTGTGTTTTGAAGCTACAGTACAGAAAATAGATTCATTCTAGAGAGCTTATATTCTTTCCATACTCAGAAACAGTGTCCTAATATTTATATAAAACCTTCAACAAACCCTTGTCGTTTACAGTAATAGACTTCCTGATTCATTAAATGCATTTTATGCTATTTCTACTACCACACACTTCAAAATTATTATTGTTATAAAGCAAAATTTTGCTGGTTTTGAACACACAGACTCCATCTACTGCAACAGTAAGAATTATGATGCTTTTTACAAATTTTCAATAATAAGCTACTTTCTCTTGTACTTTGTTGAAGTAATGATTTGAATCCATTTTATAAGCTGATTCTTCCTTAAAGTTTGCATACCCAGAATGTTAATAATTGCCCAAGTTGCTTTGCTTGCACCCAAAACAGCAGGGAAAGGAACATTTCTGAGGAAATTACATTTAATCCTGTCACTTACCGTTCTGCCTGTGTTGAAAGGTTTTGCAGTTACCAATGATTCTCTGGCATTTAGCCTTTCAATTTCCTATCACATACACTGTAGTCTCTGTTTACAGTGTTTCTTGTCACAAAGCTGAACAAAAACTTTGCTTTATATCAATTGTACAGTTTTTTGGCTTCTTGTTGTCAATCATAAAATGATGCCCATACCATCCATTGTACTTGACACTTAGTTATTTTCTAACCCATGTTTAGTTATACTGTTCACTTCTCAATAGTGATAGATGGGAAGGTACTACCTTCCTAGAAAAAGGTAAAAACTAGTAGACTGGAATTCCAATTAGGATATTTAGAAAAGTCATACTTTCTTTCTCAATATTTCTAGACAGATATGTGCATGAACAGTTGTTTTCTCTGAGCATTGTGGTACTTGGTCATAGGTCTTAAGAACAGGCTTAATTCTTGCCTCAGAACAGGATGAAGCATCTTCAAAGTCTTTGAAATTTTTTCTCATTGGTTCCCTTTGGGACAGGACAATTTAGGCTAAAAATGTTTCTTCTTGATGCGATTGTGTGTGTGGATTTTTTTCCCTTTAGCTCAGTGGCAAACATAATCACCTAGTGACCCAACTATTTTTTTTTTTTGTGGTTTATTATCATGCAAGTCATTTTGGGGGTGAGGGGAATAATCAATTCCACAATAGAATTTCTATTGTGGAAACTATTAGTATTTCCATTTTCCTGAATTTTCTTCATTTAATTATAGATAAGTGGAGTTAGTTTAAAAGAAACAGCAAGAAATCAGCAACATTCATGTACATTTTTATACACACATAGAGCTTTACAATAGAAAAAAGGAACTGAATAGGTGCCTTGTTAAATTTGTTTTTCATACTCTGTGCTTTGTAGTTCAGTTCATATCTTTTAAAAATGTACATTTAATATTTGATATATTAAATGCAAGGAATTGGCTCATATGATTTCAATAACTCTTCCTGTTCAATGTCAAGAAAGAATTCAGCTTGCCAGTAACTGTAGAACTACAAAATGCATTGTTATAACTTGTTTTAATGTACAGTTAATCACACAGCCTTAAGTTTCTTTCCCT
>NW_009913313.1:10186-11117 GCF_000696875.1 Nestor notabilis
TTTTCTAAGGATGAATCAATTTAAAGGAAACTTACTGTATCTCCAGTACTCTTCATGTCTATTGTGCAATTACTGTATATTGTACTGCTATACATGTCCTGCAAAAGAAAAATAAATTATATAAATGCAAAATAAGATTAATAAAATCATTCTATTTTCAAATGGAAAATGTAAGTACATAGGTGTTACACTGGAACAACCACTGCACTCACTTCACAGATTATAAAGTTGCAGTAAAAGGCTACAAGTCACAAATGCAATTCAGATATTCTGAGTTCTGGTTAAGACAATTTTGTATTAGAAAATATTGCTTGATGATACAATTTGCATGATACATAAAATATAAGCAATATACAATATAGAAATGTCTAAATACTCTTAGTAAACCTGCCTCTGCATATGATTAAACATTTCTGGTTGTAAAAGTCAGATGGTTTCTCTAATGATAGTTTCTCATGTGGTTAGGAGGACAGAATTAGGAAAAAGGTAACAAAGGGCCATTTATTACCACAAGAACCCTTTTTTAAAACTTTTTAGCTTCTTCTTGAAAACCAGTAACATTTGTATACATGCTTTCAGAGGTAGGCAACCTCTAAAGATTATTTAAAAACTTATATTACATTGTATGTAGGAAATTTTCCCAATTATGTCTTAAATATATTTACATTCAGTTTACACTCACTTTCCTTTTCACTAGCATTCTGCTTCAGTTTAAATACTCTCAAGAGTATTTATCCCTCTCAAGAGGAATGAATCCTATAGTAAGCACATCATGGTTGCAGTATGTGTGCTTTCCTTTTATCTTCAGACCTCTAGCTCTTTTAACTATTCCTTTTGTCAAAGTTTCTTGAGAAGTTCTGTTAAAGGTAATCCAGTCTGTCTGGTCTTTTTTAGATGATGTTTTTGTTACTTCATGTATGTCCTGGGTTCA
>NW_009913313.1:11148-13931 GCF_000696875.1 Nestor notabilis
TTTTTTCTCCTTCTTAGTAGCTGGTACAGTGCTGTGGTTTTGACTTTCAGCCTGGGAACAACACTGATAACACCAATGTTTTCAGTTGTTGCTAAGTAATGTTTACTCCAACCAAGGACTTTCTCAGTCTCATGCTCTGCCAGGGAGGAGGGGAAGCCAGGAGGAAGCAGAGACAAGACACCTGACCCAAACTGGCCAAAGGGGTATTCCATACCACAGCACGTCATGCCCAGTATAGAAACTGGGGGGAGTTACCTGGGAGGCCCAGATCGCTGCTCAGGTCAGGCTGGGTATCAGTCGGTGGGTGGTGAGCAATTGTATCCTCTCCCCTTGTTATTTCCCTTATCATTATTGGTGGTAGCAGTAGTGGTTTTGTATTATACCTTAGTTACTGGACTGCTGTTATCTCACCTGTGGGAGTTACATTCCTCTGATTCTCCTCCCCATCCCTCTGGGAGCGGGGGTAGGAAGAAGTGGGGGGAATGAGTGAGTGGCTATGTGGTTCATTTTTACCAGCTGGGCTTAAACCACTACAATATACTTCGTATTCATGTCATGTGGAATTATCCTTATTCATGCAGAATAAAAAGTGTACTTATGTCCTCTTAATTTGCAGTTATGTGTTAGAATAGAAAAAAAGATTATTGTTGCTGAAAAGGTTACACTGATATGTTTCCTGCTGCAGTGTATTTATTACCATTTCTGCATCTTTATGCTATTCAGTTAAGAAGTTTCTTCCTATTGAAAGATTTTACTTGAAGCAGTTCATCTGTTTCTGCTTTAAATTTACTGTTTTTTCTATGTAGCTTATTCATTTTTTTCAGACAGTATTTTCTTGCCTTTTCCCAATCTGAAATCTAAATCTTAAGGTGTCTTCAAGCTCTTGATGAGTTGGCTCCAAAGTTTATTGGGTTAATACTGTCTAGAAAGCAGAGATTAGCCCTGACAATTCGGTCTAAACTGTCTTCTCAGATGTACTTATAAAATATGGTTGGCTACATGAGGTGAAAGGAAATGTCTGAGGAGAAAACAAACAGTGAGTGAACTATTAACTTTCTTTGTGCTTTCCACATTCTTGTTGAAGTCAGCGGTAATAGCTCTTAGCTTTGTAGGATACTGTAGTACTCCAACATGCAGAATAATCCTTTTGACACTCTATGAAGTGCCTTTAAAAAAAATCAATAAAAACATTACATAGTTCCCTTATCTTTATGCTCAAGGAATTTATTAGTTAGTTGTTACAGAACAAACATCTGCTTGATTGTTCCTCCATGGCAGAAAACCTCATTTATTATTCTGCCAGTTGACTCCTGATATGTGGTTTGAGTCCACATCATATCACTCTTAGGAATCATCTTGCTGGCATAGCTCAACAGATGAACAGTATTTAATGCAATTTTTTATTAATAGATATTTCATGAAGAAAGAGAACAATAGAGTTCTCCAAGTTTCAGCAGCTGTGTCACAAATTACTGCTGGTGTGTTTTATTCTTACAGAGTGCTGTCTTCTGGGGTCTTTGTATTACCAGACTATCCTTTTTAAAATAAATTACATTGTACTTCGTATTCAAAAAAATCTTTATAGCTGTCTTCTGGGATTTATACTATCGCAGATGAAAAAAAATTTATATTTTGCTCCAAAATATTTTTCACCGTGTAAGCTTCTACTCTTCAGACTTTTGCTAAACTTTATTGCAACAATTTTTACATCAGTAAATTGCTTGCAACAATTCTCTATTCACTAATAATGCTAAATCCATAGTGTTTAAAACTGAAGAATTACATGTTTCCATTAAAGACACAGAAAGCGCGGTGACTGGTCCAGGGGCTCCATGCATCCTTGGCATAGACTATCTCAGGAGAGGGTACTTCAAAAACCCAAAAGAGTTTTGATGGGCTTTTAATATCGCTGCCTTGGAGACAGAGGAAATTAAGCAACTGTCCAGCTTACCTGGTCTCTCAGAGGATCCTTCTGTTGTGGGGTTGCTGAAAGTTGAAGAACAACAAATGTCAATCGTGACCACAACAGTGCACTGGCAGCAATATCGCACCAACTGAGACTCTCTGATTCCCATCCATAAGCTGATCCGTAGACTGGAGAGCCAAGGAGTGATCAGCAGGACCCGCTCACCCTTTAATAGCCCCATATGGCCAGTGCGAAAGTCTAATGGAGAGTGGAGACTAACAATAGACTATCGTGGCCTGAATGAAGTCATACAACCATTGAGTGCTGCTGTACCAGACATGCTAGAACTTCAGTATGAACTGGAGTCAAAGGCAGCCAAGAGGCATGCCACAGCTGATATTGCCAAAGAACTCAATCGTATGCTGTTGCCTGCTATATAACACTTTTATAGCCCACCAGCTAGATATCTTCAGGGCACTTCAACTGACCCTGACTTCCCTCTGATCATCACCCCAACAAAGAATGAGTTTTGATGAAACCAGACGAGATCAACAGTGACCAGATGAGTACAGCAGTGCCATCAGCAGGCATTAATCCAACACTGCACACTATCCCTCCTGCCCTGAAAGACTATTACAAGAGATGGAGCCTGACATCATGGGCTGAATGAATTCAGCAACTTTCTAGGGACTGGTCCATGGACTAAGGAGTGATATCTCTTTCTTTGTGTGTGTGTGTATATATATATATATATATATGAGACAAAAGCGATGGTATATTGAAAAATGTGGGATCTGAACATGACGTGAATGGTATGGAAGAAGGGGTGGATAATGTCCTGGGGTAGGCTATGACAGTTGTTTTTCTCCTTCTTATT
>NW_009913313.1:14189-16487 GCF_000696875.1 Nestor notabilis
TCAGTGCTCGCGTCGGGCTGGGTAGCAGTCGGCGTGTGGTAAGCGGTTGTGTCCTCTCCCCTTGTTATTTCTATTATCATTGTTATTGGTGGTAGCAGTAGTGGTTTTGTATTATACCTTAGTTAACGGACTGCTGTTATCTCAACACAAGTTGATTTGGACAGGATATCTACAAAGAGATTTAAGAATACCTTCAGGTAAGGATTTTTCGGATTTAAGTACCTCTGTTCAGAAGTTCACTTTTTGCTAAATATGTTTCAGATTTTGCAACCTCAACATCTCTGAGCTGTCGGTATGAGTTATGTACTCAATTTCCGTTGCTGTTATTCAAAATCCAGAAGTAAGCCATATGACAGCTGTATTCTTTTGAACTGATGTATCAGAGGTTATTTTTCTTTCCGTCTCATAACAACTAAATTTATTAGATGGAAATTCTGGAAGAAGGAAGAGTGACTCACCTATATTTCCCTCTAATTTCCTGATTGGAAGAAGTATAATATAACCCCCATTTTCAAGAAGGGAAAAATGGAAGACCCAGGCAACTACAGACCAGTCAGTCTCGCCTGGCAAAATCTTGGAGCAGATTCTCCTGGAAAGCACGCTAAGGCACATGAAAAACAATGGGGTGGTTGGTGACAGCCAACATGGCTTTACTAAGGGGAAATCCTGCCTGCTCAGTTTGGTGACCTTCTATGACGGGGCTATGGAACTGATGGACAGCGGCAGAGCAGCTGACGTAATCTACCTGGACATGTGTAAAGCATTTGACACTGTCCCGCACAACATCCTTGTCTCTAAATTAGAGAGACATCAATTTGATAGATGGCCCACTCAGTGGATAAAGAACTGGCTAGATGGCCGCATGCAAAGAGTTGTGATAAATGGCTCAATGTCCAGTTGGAATGTAGTAATGAGTGGTGACCCTCAGGGATTGGTGTTGGGACCTGTGTTGTTCAATATCTTTGGACAGTGGGATTGAGTTCACCCTCAGCAAGTTTGTTGATGACACCAAGTGTGGGAGATAATGGAAACTATATGATTATTGCCAAAGAGAAGTAACTGCTTGGCTGGAGAAGATAGAGTTAAAGAAGAAAAAAGTACAGTCAAGCAAAGCAACCCAGCTGGCTGAGGAGAAGAGAGCATAAGATACCAAGACACCTGTCTGAGGAGGAGAGACCATAAAGATGAGAGACCATAAAGATAAAAGACTGGGTATTCTGGGACTGGTTGTGAGAAAGCGAGCAGTGTTAAAAAGCAGAGTAAGAAACGAAACATGATAGGCTACAAATAGAATGGTATAAAAGCTAGAGCAATAGGCTAAAAATAACTGTTGTTAGAATTGTATAAAAAGTTAGAGCAGTAGGCAATAAAGTGATTCACTACATGAAGATGCTCTGGGTCCGTGCCTTCATCCCCTCAACCAAGATGTGTAGTTCAGTTGATACGCTGGAGGGAAGGGATGCCATCCAGAAGGACCTTGACATGCTTGAAAGGTGGGCCAATACCAACCTCATGAAGTTTAACCAAGCCAAGTGCATGGTCCTACACCTGGGTAGGGGCAATCCCAGGCACAGCTACTGGTTGAGTGGAGAAGAGATTCAGAGCAGCCCTGTGAAGGACTTCGGGGTGTTGGTTGATGAAAAGCTTAACATGAGCCCACAGTGTGCTCTTGCAGCTCAGAAAGCCAACCGTATCCTGGGCTGTATTAAAAGAAGCGTCAAAGGAGGTGATCCTGCCCCTCTACTCTGCTCTCGTGAGACCTCACCTGGAGTATTGTGTACAGTTGTGGTGTCCTCAACATAAAAAAAGGACATAGAGCTGTTGGAGCAAATCCAGAGGAGGGCCACGAGGATGATAAGAGGCCTGGAGCACCTCCCTTATGAATATAGGCTGAGAAAGTTGGGGCTGTTCAGCCTAGAGAAGAGAAGGCTGCGTGGAGACCTCATAGCAGCCTTCCAGAATCTGAAGGGGGCATACAAGGATGCTGGGGAGGGAATCTTCATTAGGGACTGTAGTGGTAGGACAAGGGGTAATGGGTTCAAACTTAGACAGGGGAAGTTCCAGTTAGATATAAGGAAGAAGTTCTTGACAGGGAGAGTGGTGAGGCACTGGAATAGGTTGCCCAAGGAAGTTGTGAATGCTCCATCCCTGGCGGTGTTCAAGGCCAGGTTGGACAGAGCCTTGGGCGACATAGTTTAGTGTGTGGTGTCCCTGCTCATGGCAGAGAGGTTGGAACTAGATGATCTTAAGGTCCTTTCCAACCAAGATGTGTAGTTCAGTTGATACGCTGGAGGGAAG
>NW_009913314.1:0-17458 GCF_000696875.1 Nestor notabilis
GCAAGCATAAATAATAGTTGTTTTAGGACATATAAATAATATATAAATAAAAATATTCATATTATTTTTCAAAAAGTGCTCTTTCACAAGTTGAGTAAAGGTAGTATTGTGGCTGAGCAAATACTGTCTGGAAATTTGAGTCCTCAGTGCTCAGAGAGGCAGTGAAGGTGCTGACAGCTTTCGGATTACTCTGATGTCTTCCCTTTCTGGAAGGACTAGGGCAGTGTAAGAGAAGATGGGGCTGGGGGAGAATCATAGAATCATTTAGGTTGGAAAAGACCCTTAAGATATGATACAGGTTGGCTGTATGGAGGAAAAAACCCACTTTTGGTGTAGTCTGTTACTTGAGGGTATAGATGTGACTGGGGCTTCGATTTTGTCGTTTTAAGTATTGTTTGTACATTCAGGTTCAGAGTGGGATTTAGCCTCCCTGTCCTTCATTAGCACTTCTCTTCCCACCTTGTAAAACAGGTATCCTTGTGAACTTCCTTCAGTAATATCAGAGTGGTATTCTCCCCAAATTTTATAACATCATACAAGTGTAGGAATCACAAACCATGATGCAGAATGTCACAGGACAGAGCCCACCCAGAAAGCTTTTTGTCACAAAGCGTCTTTCAAGACTTCCTAGATAATTCAGAATGTACTTTTGTGCAATGCTGGTAGTACCTGAGGAAACCTCTCTGACTATTAGAATCAAAGTGAGCCATGTAGAATTCAGTATTCGGCTATGTTGATTTCTCATGCATTACAGGATCAGCCTGTGCAAGCAGTGGAATTTCTGCGTTGCACTGTATCCCTGTCTCAATTAGGTTGAGATTTTAGAAATCTGAGGGCTCAGAACGTTGAAACGCTGTAGGAGGCAGCAACATTCCTGTAGACTGAGATGTTACAGCAAGTAGATAGTGACAAAATAGTTGGCAATTTCTGGTTTCTTACAAAAAGGCCATATAATATTTTTCTAAAAAGACAACATTGTTTCAGGGAATTACTAATCTTATCTTGATTAATCAATGAATTTGCATTAATAATTGATCTGCTATATTTCTGCTGGCCTTTCTGAAAGCTTGTGTAAAGCATACCAGCACAACTAAAAGAGGAGGACTGAAGGGCATTTCTAAGACCGAACAGAATCATAGTGAGTAGCTGTTGGAAACTTTAGACCTGGCCTGGAGAGACATTTCCTCTCACGGTGCTATGGGAGAATAACTGCAGTGGCAGCCCTGCTAGAGATAATTTTTAGCATAAACATTAAGGATCAGGTTCTGCATTGTCCATAACCCTTCCAAATTAGTCTTTTTCAGAAGAGTACTAGTAGTGTGCATATTATTCATTTGTGAATAATATATACTGATTTTTTTTTGTTAAGTGTAAATTACTTACAAAATAGTCCCTGCAAATCCTTGAAGATTAATCAAAATTCTTTCTTGCTCCTTGTCCTCACAGATTGAAGATCTGAAGAAGATAAACTATGAGCTAAGGCAACATGTCATGCAACTCCTTGATACGAAGCAAGTGGTGGGAAGTCAAGTGGATAGGTTCACCTGTAAAAATGATCACCTGTGTAAAGAACTGGCTGTAATTGGCAAACTATCTGAGCAGCTGGAAAAAGAACTGCTATTGAATACTGCTGATAAGGAGCTTAAGGAAGCAAAGGTGACTACCTGTTAGAGTTAATATTGTGCAATGATGTTTTAATGTTGGTTGCTAATACTACAGGGAACTGTTCTGTTTTGTTTACCTTTTGGGCTGAATTTCTAGCTTTCATCTCTGTGTTGAAATATATTTGCTGGAATGAAGGAAGAGTGGGTGGATTCTGGCCTTTTTTGGTATTTTTTGAATTCAAGGATTAAAAATCATGCAGTTGGAAAGAATGTAATTTCAGTGAAAAATGGTTTTGATTTCACAGGGAAATGGAAAATGGCACTCTATGCACATGGAATTATGTGATGTAGTTGTGATCAGATGGGATAAAGCATATTCTTTGTTTGCCATTAGTGTAACTACATCCTTATTTCTTTAGCCCATAACCTGTCCCTGTTTTCAAAAGTTTCTCTATAAGACAGTTCTGGGAATAAGTATTCAATGCTTCCTTTTTCATTCACTCACCTGAGAGTAACTCAACTGTTACTGTTTTTCCTCATCCTGGACTGCATCTGAAGATGCAACTTTTAACTGATTGACTTCTAGATTGAGTTTATTTTTACTAAATAGTATGTTCTCAGCCTAGTCAAACTAGAAAACACGTACAAATGATTATACAAAATTAATGCATCTCTTGCTCTCTATTTTTTTTAATGGTAGATTCAAATTCAAAACCAGCAGAAGACGATAAAGAAGCTGGAATACTCAGTGAAAACACTACAATCTGTGAGTTAAGCATGTATCTGTATATGTAACTATGAAATCAGATCACTTCCACATGAAACTAATACTTGCACGAGTGAATTTCACTTAGTTTATTTTCACTGATAACTTACATGTTATAGAATGGATAAATACACATGTTTTCATTTGTAATTCACTGTCTCTAGATGGGTAGGAATCTTTCTAGTTTGTAACTAGCTGGTAACAATTCTGCTTTTGAGAATCTTAATTTTTTTCACAAAATTGCACACAACTGTTTTGAATACCTTGTAAATCACTTGCAAAACAGAAGTAATTTTTTTAATTTTTTCATCTTAATATCCTGTCTTCCTTAAGGTGTAACAATACTGTTGGAATATTTTGAGATGTATACAATGTCATAATCATAGAAATATTTGCCAGTGGTAAATATAACTTAAATTAACATTTGGATTTATTAAGTGGACTCATTCACTTGCTTCCAGTATAAATTGATGGGGATTTTTTTTTTTGTGTTCAAGGTAGTAATTTCTTAAAGTAATTTAATGTGGAATATGCCACAATCCTGCAAAGAATCCCCTATGGAAAAAAACCCACTCTGGTGCTGCAGAGCTTATTGCTCAATTACCCTGGGAAGATCTCAGCCCTTCAGCCAGAAAATTTGGGATTTGACAGCTAGACTGAGAAATTTAGGTAATTAATTACTAACTTCAGGGCTTTAAAGACATACTTCTGCATGTGCCTTAACAAGAATAATACATTTGCAGAATTTAGTATTTCACAGGTGCTTAAACTTCCATGGGTCAGGTACTTCCAAGAGATAGATTGTAACAGAGAGGGATAGGGTGTGCAATCTTGAACTTGGGAATTGCAATTCATCCTCAAAATTTGTTTTGGGCCCCTACATGACTTCCTGGATTTCAGCTATACTTATTTGCACATTCTTTTATTTCCATTTCAGAAATTCACCTTTCATGGATCTTAAGCAAACATAATGGTCTAATGTCTGTCATATTTAAAAAATCATTAGATATTCCAATGCAAATCTTAATTGCCCTCCTTTGTTTTGAACAGATACATTCCAAGTTAATTAATATTTAGCTTTTATGTCTTTTTCTGTCCTGTTAGATCCATTCTAAAAGTACATTCAGGTAAACTGTTCAGTATAATAAAAAAGAGAAAATACAGACATTCGGAAGTTACTTTAAAGTATTAAATAGATATTTATTTTAATTAGATATCTGCTTCATCTTTATTTTGAAGAGTATGTTTATCCATTTTACACTGAAGTATCATCCATTACAAAAGTTCTATTTCAGTGAATGAATTCTCTCATTTTTGCACTTGCAGGTTATTTTACAAACAGAAGCTGGAATGAAGCAAGGGAGGTCACCTTCAAAGCTCGATGCCTTTATTAAGACGTTGGAAGAGGACAGAGACTACTATAAAAATGAGACTGAGAATTTGCTGAAGATATTTAGAAACACATTTGCAAGTCCTAAGCAAACCAATACTTGTGGCAGCATGCTAAAAAAAATTTCATCCATCCGGGTGAGCTTGGGAAAACACTTAGGAAGGGGAGGAATGCATTTGTAGAATGTTGGTTTACCTTTTGCTAAACTACTAAAGCTATAATTAGCAGGAAGAAAAACTGATTGATTATAAAGGAAAGGATACATAAGATGGGAATGGGCCAATAATGTGAACTTCCATGTATGTGTATCACTTTAAATGGTTCCTGACAGGTGCTTATGATGTAAGTAATAGTTAACATGATTGTCTGTACCATTTGTGATAGATATTTGCTGCTCAAACTAAATGTGTATTTTAGAAAATGGTATGTATCTCGGGTCTTTAATACTGAGAAATATATATGTACAGTCTTGACTATCTAGAAGTTACAAGGTTGGAATCTTCTTAAATCTGTCACAGAAATTTCCAAACTAGATATAAGAAGAAATCACACCAAGTTTTGTTTCTCTACTTTAACCTTATATCATCTTATTCTTTAAGGGAGTGACCTTTGCTCCAGACATTTTGAAAATATTGAGAGAACGTGAAGACCTTAAGTCAACACAGAAGAAATACGAGCGCCATGTAGCAGAAATTCAGGGTAACCTCAACGTTTTAACAGCCGAGAGAGACAAAATGGTCAATCTTTATGAACGGGTAATTTAATTTATATTTGTATGATTAATTAAAATGACCTAAGGTCATGTGCAAGAAGAAAATACTTCTTTTTTCTTTCTTTATCACATAAAATAAAGAGCAAAGCATTTGTTTAAAAAAAAATGAGAAAAAGGTATGGAAATTCTGTGATTTGTATTTGTCAGTTAAATGCAAGTTTGTAAGTGCTGTCCTGAGTTAATAATGCTTTTCTGAATGAAAGAATATATGCACAAATCATTAGTTTGACATTGCACAGTTTCTGGGATGCTCTGCGTTACCAGCCATATGCCACAGTAATATATTACATTATCTAGTCTTTATTTCTGTTATACCGCTGTTTTTAAAAACAGGCACAGCAAGAGATTTCCCGGCTTCGTCAGGAAGTTATCAAGTGTCCAGGGAGTCCTAAAGCTATGGCAACAGCTCAAGCTATGTTAAGACAAGTGGAGATGGAAAGGGATACAGTACTGTCAGATTTTCGAAGGATGACTACAGAACGTGATAGCCTCAGGGAGCAGTTAAAGGTTTGATTCTGGCCTCCCCACTCCTGGTTATTTTAACATGAAAACTACTCAGTAGTGTAATTAAAGTTGCTAAAGACTTCTAATCCTGAGAGTTAATTGTGTTACATGTCTGTGGTAAGTTCAGACTTGTTCTCTCTTTTTGTTGTTATTTGGTACAGATTTCCCAAGAGACTGTGTTTAATGAAAAGGCTCGTTTGGAACAGCGGATTGAAGAGCTAGAAGCTACCATTCAAAACGTAAGGGAAAATAATTATTTATGGAACTGTAAATGTAATACAGATGATAATCATGGTTAATTCTGCAGGACCAGCCTGACTGTTTTCTGTCAGGAAACTATAGGCTGAGAGCAGTTCTTAATCAAGACTGTAGCAAGGCTTTTGACACTGTTACCCATAGTGTTCTTGTATCCAGGTTAGGATATTAAGTTCTGGATGGGTGGGGAAAAAACTTGATTGGATGGTCAGTTTTATCAGGTAGAAATTAATTTGGCCTGGAGACTGTTAACATGGAGTACCACAGGGATTCTGAGGCCTGTCCTGTTAAACATCTTTATCAGTGACCTGAAGGAGGCAACAGAATGCATGCTCGTAAGGTTTGCAGATGACACCAAGTTAGGGAAAACTGTTGATATACCACAGAGCAGGGCAGTCATCCACAAGGACCAGGACAGGCAGGAAGAATGGACAACAGGAACCTTTGCAATGATGAATGCCAAGTTCTGAATTTGGGAAGAAGAGCCACTGGCACCAATACAGGTTGGGGACCAATCGTTTGGGAGCAGCTCTGCTGAAAAGCAAGCTGTATATCAGCCAGCAGTATGCCGTGGTGGCAAAGGTGGCCAAGACTATACTAGGCTGTGTGAACATGATGCAGCTAGTAACTCGAGGGAAGTGATTATCCCCTTTTACTGAGCACTCATGAGACCACATCTGGAATATACCACTTCCGGTTTTGCCACCACAGTGCAAGCAACACAGTGCCAAAATGGAGTGAGTTTAATGAAGGGTTCCCACAATAGTTGGGGCTGGAACATACTTTCCATATGAGAGGAGTTCCCAGGAGCAGAGGTGGCTTAAGGACCTGAGTCCTACCTGCCAGTAATAATCACGAAGTCGGAAGTGGGCTTTTCACACCAGTGCACGGGGGAAGGATGAGAGCAACAATGGTCATCAGTTGAAACAACAAGGGCTCAAGCTGGATAAGGAAATACCTTTTTCTCATGAGGACCATCAGGCAGTTCCAAACCTTGAAGATGTTCAAGACTGGACTGGACAAAGCCCTGAGTCAGCCTGACCTCAGAGCTGGCCCTGCTTTGAGCAGGAATTCAGACTAGAGACCTCGTGGAGTGCATTCCAGTGTGTATTATCTATGATTGCATACTATTAAGACCTGATGCTCCAAAAACGAATATAATTGTATTGTTCTGACAAGTCCTATTTAATATGGCTTAAATTACTTGTGTGTGCAATTGTTTGCTAATATAAGGTGCCAAAACATGAAATTAAAACATTAATAAAATTAATATAAATCTTAAATACATTTACAGTTTTGGTAGAACTTGTTTTTTAAACAGATTAATGTTGATTTCTGTTGTATATCGTTCTTCTAGATCTTGTGGGTTTAAGTTCTGGTTAATTTTCCTCTTCAGCCTTTCTATTAAGTATAGTTCCAAGGATTGTAATATTAAACTGAGTACATCTGTGATGAAGAATGCACTGTAGGTTTAAATAGCTCTGGGTACTCCAAGAAGTAAATTAGCTTCAATCACACGTTTGATATATGATATATAGTGAATATTGAATCACCCTTGGAAGGTGATACATCAATATGAATTTTATGGCACTAGTATTGAAAAAGTTACTGTGTACCAGAGGCTTACTCACTTGCTCTTTAGAGGTCTGACTTCTGAATACAGTAACATAGAAATTAGTACTGAAAGAATCAGTAAATAAGGAGAGGGATGAGGTGAGAATTTTTTACCTTTAAAGAGCTGTTTCAAAGAATTTCGAAAGGACAGTTTTTTGAGTGGTGTTAAGTATGAGCATTTTAATAAACACATCTTTCTTTAAAGTGGAGATTTCAAAGCAGCTTTTCTGGAGTCTGTGTGAGAAGTTTTGAACCTGTTCTTTGTTCTAGGTATAGACCTAAAGGCCTCATGGTGGTAACTTGGTAATACAGTGCTTTATGCTAGTGTTTTACAGTGATTTCTCTATCCATATCTCTATCTATAACTTAGTAGAGGCCTAAAGTCATCCCAAACTGGTATTTCTCCCTTCATACACTCATAATAATGATTTCTGTAAGTTATTTTGCACTGAAAATTTTCAGTATTGATCAATACCAAGTATTTTTGCCCTTGGGCATAATTACCAACCTGAAATTTACATTAATAAATGAAAAATTTCCCAGAGATCTGAACGACAGGAAATTGATTGTCCTTCAAAGGAAGTGAAAATCATATTTTATCTCTTTGCCAACTACCTTCTGTAGACTTGTAGTCAGGCTCTGAGTAAATGAGGTACTTGGACATCTGCTCTTCAGTGAAAGATTTGTGCTAAAACCAGAGTAGAATTTGAATTAATAGGAGAATTTCTGTAAAAATCAGCTTTTTTTATCTTTTAACATTTAATTATATTTATAGTTAGAAAGTGAACGGTTAGAACAGGTGTCCAAAGTGACGCTAATGAAAGACACCATTGATTCTCTGGAAACTGAGATTAAAAGATTGGCAAGAAAAGTACTGAACTCTGAAACTGAGCTGAGCCGACGGGAAGCTGAATATGTTTCACTTAAGTAAGTCAATGTATATAATTGCATTAGTTTGTTGAGTAACGTCAGCCTATGTTCATTTGTTTTTGTAACTGTTGTATAGCTCAAAGGCAAAGGAATTTATGATAGTTGTTCTTATGAGCCATCCTTCTTTTTGGAATGAAATTGGTTTCCTCATTGCTTATTTATATGCAAATGTTCTCGGCTTGTTGATATTATGATATGCTGAAAACCATCTTCAGAGAAAAGTAGAATTCACTCTAAGAGTTAGGAGCTTCCTATTAGAAGCTGCAGAGATTGGTGTTTTTTGGTAAATTGAGTATGTCTTTTTTTTCTCTAATTTTTTATTATTTTTATAAAGACAAACAAGCACACATAAAATAATGAGTATCACATGTAGTTAGTTTCAAACATCCATTTCTTAGTCTTGGAGCTTTTTCATGAGAGGAAATAAAATTGAAGCCTTGCATAAAGTTTATAGCCTGCTGCTCAACTAGAGTTCCTAACCGTGTTCAGAAGCATGTAGCTGGGACTGGACTCAATTGAAGCTGTTAGGGATAAAAGCACAAGTCAGTGAGTGCAAGATAAAAAAGGATAATTTACTGACTGGAAGGAAAGATCAATCACATGTGGAGTTTGTGCAGAGAGATGTGAGGGACTAGATCACAGACTGAACTAGGCCACAGAGTGAACAGACTGCAAGAGAAGATACTGTGACTTTTTCCTCTTGCATTTCCTTAAATATAATTTAGTTAGGCAAATACTCTCTTAAACCTATGTGTCCTTACAGGTGACTGGTGTAGTCAACACATGGGTGTTGTAGGATTTTTTTTTTTTGGTTGGATTTTGATTGGTGGCAATGTTGGGTGCTAGAATCATTAATATTCCTACATGATTTAAACAGATAGCTTGGGTATAACTTGAAATAGTTCAGGCATTCCAATGTATGTCCCAAGTGAGGATTTTTATTTTCATAATTTTTGGGAATTTTTTACATCCATTTGTTGTAAATAATTCTTCGTACTTTTCTGTGATTCTTTACAGGAGTATTCAGACTGTAATATGCAGAAGTTAAGGTTAACATTAATAAAATACCCCAAATAGTCTAAAAAATACAGAAGAATCTTGCTTTTTCTTAACTTTTACAATTTTGGTGACATTCCAAAATGGAAAAAAAATATTAATATGTAAATGTCTGAATTCTCCTGTTTAATGCTTCTGCTTTTCCAGTTTATTAAATGAAAAGACAGAACAGAGTCTTTCAGAGGCTCAGCAAAGCCTTGTTAAGAAAAAATGTGAACTACAAGTTGCTCAAGAGAAAATTACACTTCTGGATGAAAAAATTGGTGAGTGACAGATACAGTTTTTGTAATAACATTCAATATGCTAGTTGTTAAATTGCTGCTCTTTTTTTTTTTTAATGGGTTGAAAGAAAAAGTGTTGAATGCAAATAAATACACTTTTGCCAGTTTTAACTTTTCAAGTGCAAAACATTAGTTATATTATTGGATTTTGTATTTTAAAACTATGTCATCAAGCTCTTGCAAGTAAGTTTCAGTGACAATACATTTTGTCAGCCGAACAATGCATGTTGGTATATTGGCATATTTTGATTTATGATCCGCTAAGGAGGTGGTAGCACCTCTCAGCACTATAAGATAATGATGATGGAATCAAGAGAACATCCTTTTTAGTATATAACAATCTGATATTGTATGTTGCACTTTTTTTATATTATGGGAGTAATGGAGGTGGATACATGAATTATTATTCCTGTAGTGCCAAGGAGTATGTTCTTACTTCCAAAATAACAACAGAATTGTGTTAGAAATCTTTGTTATTTTTTATAGATACAGTTGACATAATATTTTCTCAAATGCAGTTCTGAATTTGTGAAGGGAAAGCAAAGCTAAACTGTAGCTAATTATAGCTAATGTTAGAGCTGACTGATGCTATTAAATATCTTGTTTTCTGTTAATTACAAATTTCAGACTCAGGTTATTTGATTTAAATATTTTGTTTGGGATGAATATTCCATTCAAAATGAACTTATTTGGTTCTTTTTTAGTGTTTTGGTTAAGGTGTTTAATCCACTCCTGAGAAGGCTAGAGGCAAAGATGTTTTGTCCACATTAAAATCCACATATTTTGTTTTAAAAGTCCTATGTTCCTATCCCTATAGTGGTACAGTAATGTAGGGACTTAGTGTTTGGTAGGCATGTCAGTTGTCCCAAGTTAGGATTTTTATGTGTCGTTGAATGCTTTGGATCATTCCCAGAAAATGCATCTGAATTTGGGTGTATTTTAAGCTTAAAAAAAAAATTGAAATATCAGTTCATTAAAGCCGAATAGAGATGGAGACTTCTTAGAATTTGTCACCTGTGGTCTCAGATAATGTGACTGAAGCATGTTCTAATCTAGATCCATTAGCATTTTTCATTACTGTGAGGCAAGTCCAGGCAAAGAATCTTGAAATTAATGGAGACTGTATTGTGCTATTATCCTGTGGCCACAGGGATAACAGTGGAAGATGCTGAAGGAGTGGAACTACAGTGTAGGTGTGGGGAGCGAATGTACTGAGAGAAGAAAGTCAAGAGGTTTTAACTGCAGTATCAATAAGGAGAGGATACGGAGATTACAATCTGGATGAGGCAGCATAATCCTAATGAAATAGGTAGGTGAAGTAAAGTTAATAAAGAGCCAGGAGACAAGTGAAGAATAGGGATATTGGCTTGTCCTGGGCAGAACCCAGGACATGGCTGGGCAGGAATTTGCAACGAGGAGGGTTGGTTGTCGGAAGAGACTATAAGTATGAAACAGTGAGGTTGGAAGTTAGTGAATGGAATAAAGAGTTTAGACATGGCACCAGGGAAAGCCAGGGCAATGCGGTAAAACAGAGACTGAAAATTAATGAAGTGAGGGGAAGGAGTGAAGAAGGATCAGAGACATCCAGTGAGGATAGCTAGTGTGAAGTGGGTAGAGAGAGTGGAAAGATCCTCATGGTTGGATGACTAATTCAGAGATTTTTGGGTAGGACTTGCAGCTATTGGACACAAACCGTGACTAGAACTTGTGAGCAGAATACACACAGAACATTTAGGGCTTGAACAATAATGCTGAAAGCAGGAGAAAGATTGGAAGTAAAAGGAGACTGAGATGGAAAATATGGTTTTAGGAGCCTTGTGTTAGTAGGGAAGGAGTTTAGGATGGGAAACCTTAAGACTTAGGGCTGTCCAAAATGAAGATAAAGCATGAGCAGCTAATAGTGTCTTCTTGGAGAGGTAGAATTGGAGAAGATGGAAAGAAATCGTGTGTGCCCACTGGAGAACATTCTCCCATTTTGGAGTCTGGAATGGAACTATGGATTTCCAAGTCTTGTGTTACCTTCTTCTGTCAGCAAAATAATGTACACAGCAGTATAGTCCCCACGTGGTTATCTTCTGTCATGTGACAATAATAGGAATCCAAATTACGCTTTTCGTTTTTCACACAAGTAACTAACTTCAGAGACAAACACTAAGAAGTTCAGAACGAGTCTTAAGTTTGTCTGTACTACTTAATAAATAAATCCAAAGTTGGGTGGTTGGTTGGTTGTTTTTACCTTATAGTACTGTTTTTAATTACACTATCGTGTGGTGTTTTTCTATAGGAGCCTTTGCACCAACTTTTGCAGAATTTTGTAGGGAGTAAATCAGTGTTGTCTAGTGAAGCAAGCTTGTCTGTCAGATCTTCTCCTTAGCTGAGAATACAGTGAATAAAGCAGGTAATTGCAGAAAGAGAAAGCACATGCTATTTAAACTGTTAAACACTACTATGCAGTATTTTATGATATTGCTGTCTATACATTAGAATTTTGGGGCGATGCACAGCCAGCTTTTCAGAATTGCTCACTAACTATACGTATGACCTATTTTCAGAGTGCCTGATTTGATACTTAGGTTATTAATTTTCAGGAATGTTGAGCCCTCACAGCTGTGGCAGCAGTCCATAGTTGTGGCTTTTTGAAATGTAGTATTTT
Organism: Nestor notabilis; assembly: GCF_000696875.1. Classification (NCBI taxonomy): domain Eukaryota; kingdom Metazoa; phylum Chordata; class Aves; order Psittaciformes; family Psittacidae; genus Nestor; species Nestor notabilis. The sequence goes on from NW_009913314.1 coordinate 11,826, forward strand.
CCATCCTGAAAATGTTGGTCACAGTTTGAGCATCCAGAATAATCAGAGAACACTTTCAATTGATCTTTGTGCCTCTATTGCTTCTCTGTAAAATGGTGGTAACACACCCTTGCTTAGAATGGTCGAGGTTGGGAAGGCACTTCTGAAGGTCATCGTGTCCAACGTCCCTTCTCAAGCAGGGACACCTACAGCCAGTTGCCCATCTCCAGGTGACTTTTGAATATCTCCGAGGAAGGAGACTTCGTAACCTCCCTGGGCAACCTGTTCCAGTGCTTGGTCATCCTCACAGGAAAAAATAAAGTGTTTCCTAATATTCAGAGGGAACCTCCTGTGTTTCAGTTTGTGCCCATTGCTTCTTTCACTGTCACTGAGCTTAAAAGAGCCTAGCTCTGTGCTGTTTGCACCCTCCCTTCAGATATTTATGTACATTTATAAGACCTCACCCTGCAGCCTTCTCCAGGCTAACCAGTTCAAACTCTCTCAGCTTTTCCTCATAAGAGAGATGCTCCAGTCCCTCATTCATGTTTGTGGTCCTTTGCTGGGCTCTCTCCAGTATGTCCATGTTTCTCCTGTACTGGGGAGACCAGAACTGGAACCATTACTCCGGATGTTTCTTATCATTGCTGAGTAGAGAGGAAGGATCACCTGCCTTGACCAACTGGTAATACTTTCCCTAATGCAGCCCAGGATACTATTCACCTTCTTTGCACCAAGGGCACATTGGTGGCTCATGTTCAACTTGGTGTCCACCAGGACCCCCAGCTTTCCTCCCAAGCTGCTGTCCACCTGGGTGGCCCCCAGTGTCTACTGGTGCCTGGGGTTGTTCCTCCCCAGGCACAGGACTTTGCACTTCCCTTTTTGAACTTTGAGGTTCCCATCAGCCCATTTCTCCAGCCTGTCACGGTCCCTCTGGATGGCAGTATGACCCTCCGGTGTATCAGCCACTCCTCACAGTTTTGTGTCATCAGCAAAATTCCTGATGGTACACTCTGTCCCATCATCAAGATCATCAATGAAGATGTAAACCAGGACTTTACCCAGCATTAACCCCTGGGGCATACCACTAGTGACCACCTGCCAACTAGACTTTGTGCCACTGATAACCACCCTCTGGGCCTGGCTGTTCAGATAGTTTTCAATCCGCCTCACTGTCTCCTCATCCAGCCCATATGTCAACAGCTCATCTCTGAGTATATAATGGGAGTTTCAGAGGTCCTACTGAACTCAAGGTAGACAATAACCACTGCCCTCCCTTCGTCTACCAGGCCAGTCATTTCATCACAGAAGTTTGTCAGCTGGTCCCTTCCCCTGGGTGATGCCATGCTGACTACTACTGATGATTTTCTTGTCCTTAATGTGCCTGGAAGTGGTTTCCAGGATTAGCTGCTCCAACAGAATTTTCTTTAGAATCAGGTTTGAACACTGTCTTAGCAGGTTCCAGAGCCATACATCCAAAAATGTGAGGTGGAAATTTGAGTGCATTTCATCTTGTGTTTTGAAATAGGAAAAGACTCTGTGCGAAAAATAGAATGTGAATATATGCTATGATGTCCCTGAAAGACTGAGCTACAGATCATTTTACTTCTGATGTTTTATCTGCTGGAAGTGGTTAACAAGTATCATTCAATAAGCCCAATTACACTGATATTTAAAGAGTAATTTGCAGCCTGCATGGTTTTTATGAGATGTAAGGTTCATGGTGAGAAGAGTTTCTGTAGTTCTCCTCTGCAAATGCAATTCATGTAGATCAAATAAGGATTGATTCTCTAACTATTTAAAGGTAAATGTAGCGTGTAACACTTTATTAACTGAATGAAGACAGGGAGAGACATCTTTTGGAATTTGATTTTGTAATGAGTAGATAGATTTTTTCATTATTATCTTTGCAATTTTAAGTGGTGTTGAAATTTATAATTGCGTTACTCTCACTTTTACATGAAGCTTGTTTGAATAAAAATATTATTTAAGAAAAAACTAGCTAATGTCAGGATATCAATCAGTCATTAGATGCTGTAGTCTGCATACTCCTTCTGTCTATAGTAATTCTGTTTAAGCCTTTATTGTTATAATACCCAAGAGAGTTATTTTTAATGATCTAAACATTTGCTGTTTAGATAGATTTTTTCTTTTTTTTTTCCCCCAAGTTGTTTAAGGCCTTGATCTAAGGAAGAATGCAGTTCTATAAATATCAGTTGGGTTATTTGTGTATTTTTAAAAGGTACATGCTTCAGTGTTTACTTGAAGGGGAGATTTTGCCATGTTCTTTTATACATTAGAAGTGTACCAAAACAATTACTATTTAAAATGGGTTGAATTCATAAAAATGAGACCTTTCTGATTGTGTCCAGATAACTTTTCAAGACACAGTCTCGTACAACAAGAAGAGATCTGTGCTTTGAAGGGAACAGTTGCGCAACTCAATAAAGAGAAGGCATCTTTGCAAGGCTGTGTGGAAGAAGGAAGAAAAACGATTGCTACTTTTGAGGAAAGCCTGGCAACTAAAGTATGTTCTAACATGTAAACAGTCACAAAAAGTAAATGGGTAAAGGATCTGTTGAGTCATTACACTTACTCTGTTATCTACAACAGTGCTCAGTGCTGACCTAGCTCTGCTCCAGACAGCAATAAAACTTATGTTGACTTCAACAGCAGTAGGTTTGAGCAGTGTCATCTCATATTTGGTGTTTTGTATGCTTTATGCTTATGAACAGAAGAGACTTTGAGTACTTTTTTCTGAAGTGAAGAAGAATAAATTAGCCAATAAATATTTTGTCATAAAATTTAGCCTAAATCCTTTCTTGGGGTCCACCGATGTTAAATATGCAGGGTGCTAAATAATATTGCCTTTTTTGTCATTGAAGAAGCACCTGAATTATATTATTTTCACCTTAAGGTATATTGCACAGTGTGATTTCAAACTATGTAATGAAGCTGCTTAGGTCTTAGTTCTGAAACATTACTTTTCACTTCAGCTGAAGTCACCGGGATATTGATTTAGGACAAAATAAAGAAGGTAATCTTTAACTGTTTTAAGGAATTTGCATTGATTTTTACCAAAATCTTTAAGAAAAGATATGGCAGGACAGGCTAAAATCATCTTGCCATAAGCACTGGCTTTGTATTTTTAGAGCTGTAAATTGTGAAATGATGTCCATTGTAGACAAGAGATGGCTGTCTCTCACCTCTCTTGTGTCTTCAGTGGAAGACATTTCCTTAGCCTATCTGTGCTTCTTTTAATATCTGTATCCAAAGACAAGGGAGTAAGTAATATACTTTGCGATGGAATTCTTGTTTTATCATTTGCAAACTACCAGAGTTTGGTAGTTTATTCACTGTAGAAAAGTTGTGATAACATATCCAACAGGCAGAAGACATTCTCTAGTTTTGGGAGTGTGAGCCAAATGCTACCTTTACAACCACAAAGGATTAAAAAATTTAATTAAGACCATTATACTCTGCAGAAGGTAATATTTGTTCCTTTATTTGCCAAACTAGATTATTGGAATTTTCAGCTCTAAACAGTACATGATGAAACTTTGAAAACCACAGTCCATTTTGCACCAGTTAAATTAATCAGCTAGCTGAATAAAAGGAAATATAAATAATCTTATTTTATATTTTTTCCATTTTATACTGAGGAGTGGCAAGAGGTTTATTTTAATTTTGTATTTCTTTTCAAGGAGAAAATAATTACAGATTTCAAGATTCTGATTTCTGAGTTGGAGCGTTCCATAAAGTAAGGATGAACTGTAAGACCATTATCAAATTTTGAATAACTTACAACATTAACTCAAAAACTGAATCATAGGATGTGCTAATGTATAAATATTTTTTACTTGTTAAAAATTAAAATGTTACAGCTCTGTTTCATGATTTGCAAATTTAACCAATGGAAGAGCTATCATTTGTATTAGGTTGGGCAGTATTGTCATACCTGAAGGATTTTTTTACTTATTGCATAGGAAATCTTCTGAAGCGCTCTGTATCTGTGAGAAAGATATCACCACTTTGGATCAACAGCTACAAGAAACCACCAAAGAACTTGTGCAGGCTAACAAGAACAGAGAATCATTAGCTCAGGAGAAGGACAGGTTACAAGAGCATCTTTCTAATATTAAGCAAGAAAATCAGGTACATTTGTACAGAGAACACTTGACTAAAAAGGAAAATGGTGTATTTTTAAAGTAGTGCATAGAATTGCTGGGCCCTCATCAGAAGTAAATCTGCAAACTAGTTTTTAAGCTCATTTTTCAAACTGTGATTTTCCCTTTATCGCTCAGCTCACTTGTATAATGAGGACCAGCTGTTCTTATGTGATGGTTTGGATGTTTATCTGTGGAACAGCTATTTAATGCTTTTGTTGATCTTCAAGTAAAACCAATGTGGCAGTTATAACTATTGCTTATAAGGAAAAGTACTATAAAGAAGGCAGCAAGTATTTCTTATACTGTGCTGTCACTGGCCTAGAGTATTTAAAAGCTTTTGAATTTGACTTGCTAATAATTGAACACAGTATGCATTCTAATAAAGTTCAAAACTTTGGCAATAGTATTGTATTTATGTTCCTTTAAAGTGGCTTTTGGATAAAAGATGCTGGAAATATTTGGTTATTTTACAACATTACATTATCTACTGTGTTACTTATCTGAGTGCAGTTCCTAATGAAAGTAGTTAAAATACTTAAAGTGTCACCTCACGCACACACAATGCTTATGCATCAGTATGTTTTCCAAGCAGCTAGAAACTAAGCTTAAATATTTGTAGTAATTTCATCACTATGTAATGTTCAGGTTTTTCTTCTTTTTCTTCAACTTCTTGCCTTCATTTAGGTTTTCTGATACTTTTTTTGGTCTTTCTTCTCTGCACATACTCTACTGCTTAGGATGTCTGTGAAAATACTTCCTGCTCTTTCTCTTTCCTCTAGAAGCACTACCCAGTTTTGAAGGAGCAAATTAACTTTACCTGATGTTAGGTGTATAAAAGTTTTAAGTTATTAAGACTCCCTTTTAAGTGAAGAAAAGTCCTATAGAAGGAGTTTTGTCCCATCCCATCGGTTTTTAAAGTGATTCATTTTACCTGTCTGTCTCCCTTCATTATAGAGGAAGCGTAGCTGACTAGATCAGGTGGCTAATTCTGCACTGCAAAAATTAGGTGAGACAGGTCTCATTCTAAATAACTATTCTCTCGCACATACTAGTAATTTCTCTTTGGTGCTTCTTTGAGTATCCTAGAAATGTCAAAGTTCATAGTAGCTTTTACCACCAAAGGTACTCCAGGGAATCACTGTTCTTTACTTTCTCTCCGAATCACAGTTGATACCGATGAGGTCAGCTGGTACAAAACACAGCCTCCCGTTGCTTTTGTCTACTTTTGACAGCTTTGTGGTTTTCTTTGTAATGCCTGGATGCTTTTAGAAGCAGTTAGAAACCAAAGTCTTAGCCTCACAGGATCAACTACTTTTTAATAGGCTTGTCTCTATAATATGTATTGGTTCCTGTAGATTCTTCCATTAATTTAGGTGACACTTGAAGTATTTAAAACAGCATTCTCATTTCTTCACTGGGGCTTACTGGAAAAGTTCACAGATTTACAGAGTACCTTTCTCAAAAACTGACAGCTTTTTTGCAGCAGGA